>NC_056747.1:611463256-611708256 GCF_019279795.1 Protopterus annectens
AGACTCAGCAAGGCCTTACTATGTCTAGGCAATCCCGATTCTTTGTCATAGCTCAAAAAAGTCATTTTCTTGGTTACACCAAATTGCTCACACAGTATCTCTGACACAGTAGTCTGCAGGGAATCTTTAAAGCCTGCCAGTTCATTACACTCCCAGAAAATCTATTCCCAATTGCCTATTTCTTCCCCATCACACCTCAAATTAATTGCTGTGTATCTGAGAAAAAAAAATTGGAGTCTACTTAGGCTATGAAAATGCCTATGTAAACACTTACAAGCGAAGATCCTAAATCTCTTCCCTGAAATTTTCAGTCATAACTGTAGACCAATGGGATGTGCAGACTGTATCCAGAGAAGGACAGGCAGCACTTCACAGCTAACCAGAAAAAAAAAGACAACTTTCATCTGTACCAAAACACCAGGAACACCTCCCAGCAGAAATGCTGTTGCAAGGAACTAAAGAACCTGTTCCTTTTGATCACGAGGACAAATGGTTTCACCCCAGGCTTTTCCATGTTCCAAGAAAAGAAGACATGTGGACACCCATTTTGAACTTGTTGAGGCTGAACAGATTATTAAAAGTTCCCAAATTCAAGTTGTTGGCCGTACCAGACCCTCCTTGTGATCTTATACTTTGAGGATACCTACCTCCCCATCCTTATTTTCCAGCAACCACAGGCAATAGATGAAGTTTGAAGTACCATTTAGTTTGACTGCTGCAACCAGGATTTTAATAATGTATCTTGACATCCATCACAGCCCACTGCAGGACCAAGGACATCTACATCTAACCTTAACTTGGATGACTGCCTGTGTCAGGTACAGTTTCATGAGGCGATGCAGAGGGCAGTGGGATTCTCTCTAGACTGCCTCAGCAGGCTGCTTTTCTCCTTGAATGAACAGAAGTCCATGTAATGCCCATCCAAAGCAGTGGTCTTCTTGAACACCACCTCAACAAAAGCTTACCTGCAGAAGCTGTTGCCTGTGGATATGGATAAGATACAAGCAGTAAAATGTTTTTAGTCCTTTTAGTTTTGTACACAGGACAGACATTTTTAGCACCCAGAGGAGAAGCTGTGGATAGTAATGAATAGAGTTGAAGGATTATATCTGGGAAGAGAAGAAGGCAAGAATCAAGTGGGATAAGTTGATCCTCCCAATATAACAAGGAGGTTTAGGATTACCCGATTTGAAGAGATATTTTAGCGCTATACAGTTAAGGCTGTTATACATGGCACAAGAATAAAGCTGCAGTTCAACATGGAAAAGGATGATGGTGAAGCAGGGGGTAGTTCAAGAAACAAAGAAGTGAGATTTTTGACGCAGATCCTAAAGGAGAACAGTCATAGAGAATATTATATTCATAAAGTAACAGAAAATGTGCTAAGAACTAAGCCAGCACTGGAATGGAGAAAGGAGATTCTGCCAGTAGGGATGACTGCATTTAGGGGTTTGGAAAATAGGCAAGGGGGAATTTACGGGAAGAAACTGGCAAAGGAACTGAGACACTGAGAACAAATAATTAGAGGGGGAAAGGTAATAGAATGGGAAGACACCAAAAAAACATTTGGATTGCAGACTGGTGATTGCTGTCCCTGACAGGGATTGATATCGGAGTATAGACAAAGTGAAAGGGATAAGGAGATCGTAAATAAAAGATCTGCACTGGTTCAGTTGTTAACTGAGCCTAGAACAGAAGCTACACATAAAAAAGGGATAATTAGTAGGATATATAGAATATTGTATAATTACAGGAATCTGGGAAAAAGCCAAAAGACAAACAACAACATAAGAATCAATCAGAAGAGGTCAGAAACGTTTGGGAAAAAAGATTAGATATTCACAAAGAAACAATGGGAGGGCATATGTGTAGCTTCCAAATATGCAACAAAATTTAGAAGATTTGGGAGTTTTGCTTTGAAGATTTGCATAGATAATTTTGTACCCCAAGCAGACTCCAAAGAATTTTTCTTCAGGTAGATGGCAAATGGAGGTGTGATGTGTAAGAAAGAGGTACCTGGAAACATCTGTTCTTGGAGTGGAATGAGTTGGCAGACTTTCAACATTTTAAGTAATGAATATTGTAAGAGATAAAAGAATAGGAAGGTGGGATCTTTAGAAAAGGGTAGGAGTAAATTACATAGAAAAAAATGGAAATTGCTTGAACAGTACATGCAGAAAAAATGTTTTGTAGGAGGAATGAGTTCTAAGAGAAGGTAGGAATTGAACAGTTTATGTATTGTTGCTTTGATTATATGGTATGTAACAATGTATGTGATGTATAATGTTTCTGAATGTGAACTTGTTAATATGGTTTGATTACTTTTATGTGAACATAGATTTTCCTATGTCACACATGATAATTCGGTAAACGTTTAAAAACAAATTTACCTGCCCCAAGAAAAAGTAGTCCCTTTCTGCCTTCTCTCTGGACATGCTTGGGAAAGCATTGATAACAGCCAGGGAGTTGATGAACATTATGGGACACATGGGAACCACCGTATTAATGATGCCACTAGCCAGACGCCACAAAAAGAAAAACTTCAGTGATAGCTAAGAAATACTTGAACAGCAGTCTCAATTCCTAGACCATACCACCCCAGTCCATCTTTATATAAAAAGAGCTGGAGTGGTGGATGCAGCAATTGCAAAAGAATGAAAGCATGCCCTTCAGACTACCTTCCCCAAGCCAGACTTTGACCATGGATATCTTGTACCTCAGACATGGCATGGGCACACGTATCTTGAAGTTTTAGTTGGAGTCACAGAAAAGCAAACCTCCATATGAAATATAAGATAATCAGTAGCAGCTCTTCAGGCCCTGATATCCTTCCGGGCATTCTGGAAACCTTGGACCCTGCATGTCATAACAGACCACACCAGTAAATTCTACTAACTTTGCAAGCTAATCATTTAGTCTTGGGAACAAGCCTTGGAATGCATTTTGTTTCTGACCATCTAGATACCAACTCTGGAAATCTCCATGGCAGCTCAGTGAAGCAAGAGTTCAGCAGTTCACCATTCGTGAATACTAGATAGTGTTATACTCTTAGATTTCATGAGCAGATTGGGCACACCAGAGACCAATATCTTTACTTTTTCAAACAAGAGGCAAAATTATTTTCTAGAGCAGCAAACAAACATGTTTGGAGAATAGATGTCTTCTTTCTATATTGGATTAGTCTGTTTCTGTATGCATTTCCTCTTAACTACTGTTCTCTAGGGTAGTTCAAATGCTGGTGGATGACAGGCCAGAAGTTATCCTAAATGTTCCATGTTTGCGCAGGTTCTCCCATCTGATTTAGATGGCAATGATGAAATCTTTTACTGCTGCCTTGGCATGTTTGTCTCCTGATACAGTGCTGGGGGGGGGGTCTCTAGTATACCCTAAACTGTCTGTGCTCAGACTAGCGGTCTGGAATGTGATACTCTTACCCTCTGATTGAATATCTTCTTTCTGAGGAAATGCTAAAGTACTGAGGGAAATTAAAAGGCCATGAAGAAATAAATCGCACTTAGCTAAATTGAAAAGTGCTTCCATCTCATGTCAAAGGAAGAGCCACCACTCGAACAAAATCAGGCATGCCTTTCATTTGTCATTATCTGTTTATGTTCTCTTCAGATTTGGCTTATGACTCTGTGAAGTTGTGTTTCTCAGTTGTTTCTGCATGCTTTGTTGTAGCTCTCCCACTGCCATTCAGATCCCTAGTGAATCAGTTCCTGGAGAGTATCCTCCATCTGAGGCCTCCCAGGAAAAATGTTGCTGCAGCTTGTGATCTACATTTTACACTGGAGAAACTGGCCTTTCCAGTCTTCATTCAATGCCCTCAAAATTTCTGTCTTTGAAAGCTGTCTTCCTGCTAGCCATTATCTTTGCTAGGAGAGTGTCTGAGCTCTAGTCCCTGATGTGCAAAGATCCTTTCTTGCAATTACATAATGACTTTGTGATACCGCACATTAACCCCTGCTTTATGCCAAACGTAATTCCAGAATTAGCCCTGAACCAAGCTGTTTGACTCCCAGTCTTTCTACCTAATCCTCAGAATAAAGGTGAAAGTATGCTGCAATCTGTAGATGTGGATAGCTAGTTAAGATCTTTAAGAAGAAAGATTAGCAGTTTGTCTGCATTGCATAAAACAAAGGATTGGTAGTGGCAAAAATTTTACTATAAAACCCATGACAAGACCTTGCCAGAAGACAGTCCCATTCATCAATGATTATTGCAGCTACCACTGCTTTTATGAAAAGGGGCTTGTGTCCAGAACATTCTAGAAGCAGTCACCTGGTCCGTGGTTCATACATTCTTAAATTACTACAGGTTCTATGTTGCTTGCTGTCCAAAAGGGTATTCTCCATTCCTTAGCTGAGCAGCAAGTCCACTACACCTTCTAGATTGGACTGGCTTTGGGAATCTTTTCTGTTGGTGTTGACTGCAACACTGACCCACAAAGAACATAGTGTTTTTGTATAGGCAATTTGCAATAATTGTAGATGTTCTAGTATGATCACTGTTTCAGTCCTGGATTCTTTCCTGTTTTCTTTGTAATGCTGTGGGGCCATAAGGGGCTTGTGTAGGTGCTCCCATACCGCTTTCTCCCCCTCAGCACCTTTAACCATTCTCCCGTCTTCTCCTTGTTCAACTTCCCTAAGAAGGGCTTTATTTCTTTATATCACAGGCTGTATCCTTGGGACAAACCAAACCAGCAAACCCCCTGATGTAGACATGACTCAACCCTGCTTAGGAGTTCAAGAAGGAAACAAAGATGGCATGGATAGATAAACACCTGTGCATCAGGTGTGTCAAGGCAACCAAGATAAGATGACCACGGGGAAGGGTACTCAATTCCGGAAGTCTGGCTGAATGTCAGATTCTCGCAGTGACAGAGATTCATATAAATTATTTCTTAAAAGAGACCACACCTTAGCAGCTACAACTGTGTTAAATTGCCTACACAACTTGTGTATATTTACAGAATATTATAGTACGTTATGTTATGTGATTTGTTCTTTGCTTTAGAGTGCTTATACTCCAATGAAAATAATTTAAGTGTTGATCAATTCAGTGCATTGGAGTTTGCATTTTTGATGTAACTAATTTTAGTAATCTCGCCATATTTTTATTACCATTTGTTGATAGCAGAGATATTTTTCTTCACTAGTTTTCTAGCAGGCATTTACCTGGTTCATTGTGTCATCAGGATGCTGAATGGAATTGTTTGAGTCAATATTGTCTGCTCCATCTGGCATTAACCTGTGAGTGTTTGGATCTGACTCAGATTTGACACCGGCCAATTCCTTCAGACTTTGAACTCCCCAAGCTCCCCGCTCCTCATCCTAATACTCTGATCTGGTTTGCCTCCATTCCTTTCAGCAGCTCCGTCTTGGCTACACTTAGCGTATCCTTTTTTGAAGACTTTATCAAATGCTTTTTCTGTTGTTTCTTTACCCCTTTTCTAAAATTTGTTTTGTTAGATTAGTGTGCGAAAGGTAGATAGTTTGGTATGTTTGTGTTTTTATAAAGCAAAAAGCAGTGTGCCTAAAAGATGGCTCAAACAAGACTATCAGAAAACATAAAAAGCCATCCTGAGCAAGTAACTGACCCCACACGACTATGCTACATCCAATACAAATGCCAGTAGTATCCAAAAAATCCAAAATACGAAGGCAAGTAAAACTATTTATTACATAAAACATACAAAAGGGTAAGCGCTTTTGTCTCAAGCTGTAAGAGACTTCATCAGAAGTAGCCATAGCCCTTGTAGAATGATCCAGAAAGTGTCTTGCCTTTCAAATAATATGCAAATGACATGCAAGCTAATTGCCACTTGGATAAAGTTACTTTAGACACAGGTTAGCCCAATCTGGATTTTGAGGATAAGACAAATAATTGACTGGCTTTTCTGAAAGCTTTGGTATGATCCAAATGAGATCTCATTGGCTATAGACGTCCAAACAATGTAGAATATATTACCCTTATTGGGGAAACTGAGGAAAAAGCACAAGGCGATGTCTAGAAATGTTAAGGTTATTCGAGGAAGCTGTGTTAGGCAGGAAGGAAAGGGTCATATGAAGAGAAATCCTGTCTTTATAGAACACCAAACAAGCAGGAGAAGAATCAAGTGCTTGCAACTCCAAACCCCTACATGCCGAAGTAACAGCTACCAAAAACAAAGTCTTCCAGAACAAAAGCTTCATGTCAGAAGTAGTTGAAGGCTCAAATGGAAGGCCTGAACTCACCTGCAAATCAAAAGGAAAATCCCAGGGAGAAACACAGCAAAAAGATACCTTTGAGGAATGCCTTGAAAATCTTTAGGGAAAGCCAGAGGAACATTATTCCCAACAACATGTAAATTAGAAATGGTTGCCAACTGCACTTTTAACTGTAGAAAAACTGGAAACTGACAAACAATTCAGTGAGAAAATCCAAAACAAATTCTCAGAGAGCAGAGAAAGGGTTGAGCCCCTGAGAAGATTCCAACCATGGAACAAACAGTCTATTTACTGGAATACAGTTTTTCCTAGTAGACTATTTCTGAGAAGACGTCAAGATGAGAAATATGGCCCGTGAAAGCTTCGGATTTCTGGCCATCAAGGGAACTGGAGGATCCATGTGATTAACTTCAGGCACTGAAGGTTGGGGTAAACCAGACCTGCTGGGTGAGAAATGAGATCCGGAATGGGATCCAGTGCACAAGGATGGTACTTCAGAAGAGGCCAAATGAAGAGAAACTACACCTGATTAGGCCAAATGGGGCTATGAGGATCACAGCAGGTCTGTGTCAGGCTGCTTTGTGAAGGAATTTTACCATCAAAGGAACTGAGGAATAAGCATAAAGTCATCTTGGGGGCTAAGCAAACACCAAAGTGTCCCTAGGTGACTATCCTGGAGGGGGAACTCTGGCATAATAGCTGCTGTAGTTGGTTTTGGATGGGGAGGCAAACAGGTTATAGAGGGCCCCATTGCTGAAAACTCTGAGCAGCAGCCCTTGGATATGGAACCACTTGTATGGAAGCAGAATGCTTCTACTGAGGCAGTTGGCCAGGATTTTGGATTTCCTCTGAATGTGCACTGCCACCAGAAACTGCTGAGAAAAAAATTGTGCATTGTCAAACACTCATGGCTTTTTGGCAAACAGGATACAGCTGCATCCCCCCCACTTGTTGAGATACCAGACAACTGACACATTAACTGTCAGAATAGAAATCACACCTCTGGGAAGCGAGACCTGAAATGCCTGCAACAAAAGGAGGACTGCCCTCATCTCCAGAACACTGATGTGAATGCCGGCCTCCACAGAAGACCAGGACCCTTGAACCATCCTCCCTTCGGAATGCCTCATAAAGTGATTGTGGCGAAGGGAGCTGGAAGGACAAATGGTCTCCAGTTACTAAAGGAGACTACAACCACCAATGAACTCTATTATGGCACACCTTCTACAGCCGTATGGGAAATCAATGGGATGTGACAGGAAAATCCACTGTACTGCCACAGTCCATTTTAGAGCCCTCATATGAAATCTGGCTAAGGGATCTAACCCCATGGATGCTGAAGTATGGCCTACAAACTTCATAACTGCATGAGCTGAAAGCTTTGAGGTTGTAAGGCATGAGCACAAAGGCTGATCACTTGAACTCAGAATCTTTGCAATTTGACTGAGTGTGTATCATAGTGACAATCTATGAACTCTTAATACCCGAACAAGCTAAAGGCTCGAACTTGGGTAACTGACTGTAATGCCTAAGTGATCATGCAGTTAGAGTAAGTTATCCCTGGCTATGATCAACAATGCTCTTGTGGGGGCAGTAAAGAGCCAATCATCCAGGTAAGGAAAGACCTAAAATCCCTTTAGCTGAAATCCAGCTGTGACCACTGCCATGCACTTAGTAAAACACCTGGGGGGGGGGCTGTGGTAAGGTCAAACTGCCGAGCCCTGAACTGGTAATGATTGACCTCCACCTGGAAGTGCAGAAAACTCCTGCAGCAGCCATCTATTTTAATACGATGGTAGCCGTCTTTGAGGTCTGTTGAGCATATCCAGTTGTTCTTCATCAGAAGTAAGATGGACTGCACCGTGACTATCAGGAATTTGGTCTTTTTCATGAACTGTTTCAGTCTGCTTAAATTCAAAACTGGTTTGAGGCCCTTGCTCTCTTTTGGTACTAAAAATCTGGAATAGGCATCGGATCCTTGCTGGTCAGATGGGACCTCTTGGATGACTCTGCAAGCAGCTTGTGAATCTGTATAGCTGACCGCAGCTTCTGATGAGGTGGAATATCTGGGAGATACTTTGAAGGTCTGAAACCTCTGAAAAGGGAATACAGTAATCTCTGGATACGATTCAACACCCATGCTTCGAAAGTGATGTCCTCCCAAGCTGTCAGGTGAAGCACAAAATGACCCCTGACTGCCTCCAGAGAAGGACAGTTTGGCAACCCTTCAGGGTTACTGAAAGTACCTTCCTGAGAATTTATTTGACATTTGTTGACCGGGAAAGTCTGACGGAGTTATTGCCCTTTTTCAGTGGAGGCTCAGAGAGAAAAATTCCACAGAATAACCAATATGCATTGTTACAATTCATAGTTATTAAATTTAAAAATTAAAAAAATGTTTACAACATGTAACAAGGTAGGAATTTGAGGTCTATACTATAGAAAACAATAGGGGAAGAGAGTTTTACACACAAGTAGAGGGAAGAAAATACACTTAGAATTAAATACACACAATCAAGAAAGTATAACCATTTGTTATAAGGTACAATAGATGTGGTAAAATGAAAATAGAGGCATTTTGCTGTGGCAGATTGGATATAATTCAGCAATGTGCATGTTAATTTAGGAAGTTATGGAGAAGACTGACAAAGCATAGTGATGAGGGTAGTAGGAAGGCTGTAGGAGAGAAGAGAAAATGGTAGAAGAGAATAGGTACGTTGCAATTTAGAAGTAATTTAGGGAGGGTGGTTTGGGATATACTTAGTGCAGTGACAAATCCAGGAATTAAGCAGATGTTTTAGAACATGTTTAAATTCATGTGTGTGAACCTAGTTTCTTATGAATAGGGCAGTTTGTTCCAGGCAAGGGCAGGTGTGCAGCCAGTGGCGGCTGGTGACTTCAAATCACAGGGGGGCTGCAGGAGACGCTGAATGGGCGGGGTCAAAGGGAAGGGGTGTGGTCAACCATAAAGGGGAGGGGCTATGCACAAAACCACAAAAAAACTAACTTTAATTAAATACGCTGCCCTGGGTGGCAAACCATCATTATGAAAGTCCAATCAAGACAAAAATAAGTGTAGAAGAATAAAAATATTTCAATGCATTGGCTGCATGACAGCTTACTTAATATCTAGATGGAAACAAAAGGTTGTGAGGCATGAAAAAATAAATTACTTTTTAAATACATTACTGGAATGCCAGTCAAAATCAAGTATAAGAAAAACTAGAAGCACTCAACTCAAACCACTTCTCCTTGCACTGCAGTTCTAATTATAATATATTCAGCTTTATTAAAGTACCAAGCAACATGCTGAAAGTAGAAATCTATGTGATGCCCCCACTTGTAAAATTGTTTCTTATCCAAAAAAGACCTGCTGCCTGACAACTTGTTTCATGGGGAAAACATGATAAAAGTAAAAAATGAAAAGCAAACAAGAAACAAGCTCAAGATACATTGCTTAAAGGATTACTGTACAGGTTATGGACCACACATGATTGGCATTCTGTTTAGTTTACGGGTAAAGCCTGTAGAGATGACTGGAAGTCTCCAACAAGTGTAATGAGCTTTTTAAAATAATGGAATCCTGTCCTTTAATACCCAAGGCTTATACATTATCTAGTCAATTATTCTCTGCATGGCAACAACAGAAAGGCTTTCAATGTTGGCAGTTCTTTAACAGTATGCTTATTAAAGCTTACTTACATCTTACGATGTCAGACAAGCTTACCTTATGGTCATTAAAGCATTGCTACTTAAACACAGAGCAACAGGCACTTTGAGTAATAAGCATAAATCAACAGTACAAAAATATGACAGAAACCAGACCATTCTGCAAAATCAAGGACAGATGAAAAGCCACTGTAGTACTTATGCAGTGTGTCCTCCCCATCCAAGGTAGATACAACTACTCCTTGCCTTGCTTGGACACATCCAGAGTCACTACATGGGGGAGTGGGGTGCAACAAGCATGTCACAATTTGAAATCTCTCTGGCTGACTGTGATGGCCCTGACACATTTGTCATACCTCTCAACTTCAAGAGCAAGAAATCTGGACAAAGCCATACACAGAAGTGGGACAAAGGCACAACAATAAGGACAATTTTTAAATATTGCTCTAATAAACTTAGAAAGATAATAGAATAGGTCTTGCATTAGTATGAATTTTCTGAAGGGTATAAAATCTGAAACTCAAATGTCTGTCATTTTCTAACTTCAGTCTTTAGTGATTTGTCACTAATTTGCCAAAAACACAATTTTATGAAAAATGGACCAAAAATGTGATGCAAAAATATAAAATAGACACACAATACAGCTTCTACCTGTCAAAGAAGGGACACATTAATATTAGTACTGCTACCTTGAGCAGCTGACAAAATAAAAGAATCTACATGCATTTCAAGTAATCTATAACTTTGATTATTACAGTTATTTCTTAATTGTAAACCCTCCATGTTTTCTTCCAAAATTGCTATTTTGTGGAGGGATTATTAGGGGAAGAGCAACATTTTGAGCCAAAAATTGGGGACAGTTGAGAGGTTGGCTATGCCTAATTCTATAAAGCAATTTATTTGCATGTACCTCTCAACCTGTTAATGCAGTAAATCTGAACAAGGCCAAATATATTGGGGCACATATAAACAGTACTAAAAATTGCTCTTGTATAAATTGAGACAGTTGATAGAACGGCTCTTACTTTAACATGCATTTTATGAAGGTTATGAAGTCTGAAACTTATTATTTAGTGACTTCTGGCAAATCATTTAGGAATTAAAACTACAAATTTTATGAACAACAAACCAAAAATAAGAAGCAAAAATCTATTCATTCTTTGAAAATCTGGACAGTTGGGAGGTATAGTTCAGCTGGGCCTGTCTGAGTTTGCTGCCCTTCCCCCCCTGACAAAATAATGGTTGAACTGGAGCCTCTGCAGCCATTCCAATTAACCATTACTTGGCTATTTCACTCCATTTACCATAAACACTAATGTGCATACTGCTTTACTTCAATGACTGGACTTCATTTGAAAGTTTTATTTTGTATTTTACAGCACAAACATTAAGTCATCTGTTAAACAAAGCAATGCAGTCTCACAATGAAAACTTAGCATTAAAACTTCTCTGCCCTTGAAACTCACATTCATTGAAACCCACATTCAAAGAAAATACATTTTGCCAGTGGCAGATAAAGATTAATTTTGGGCTGTTTTCGAATCATAGGCCCCTTGCATATGAAACATACATGTGCTCTTTGATACACCTTCCTCATTGTACTAAAAATTATATTCCTTGTACAATACAGTACACTTGTTAGAGGGTGTTTTAAATTTGTTTTGAACATTTTTCCAGTAAGCAATGAAACAAAACATATGCACCCATAATGGCAAAACTGCCCAGTTGAGAACATTTATCATAAAAAGTCTACTCAGACTTCCACAGTCCACCATTATTAGTAAATATACACAATTCTACAGTCCACCATTATTAGTAAATATGCACAATTCCACAGTCCACCATTATCAGTAAATATGCACAATTCTACAGTCCACCATTATCAGTAAATATGCACAATTCTACAGTGCACCTTTATCAGTAAATATGCACAATTCTACAGTGCACCTTTATCAGTAAATATGCACAATTCTACAGTCCATATTCAGTGAATTCAGTTCTTGCCATAGCTGTCAACCTTAGCACAAAAACCTGGACGAAGCCAATAATGGGGAATACAGTCCCAAAATAGGGACAAATTTAAAATATTCATCTTATAAACTTAGAAAATTGCTAGAAAAAAGGTTGTGCTACTATGTATTCTGAAGAACATGAAGTTTGAAATTCAAATGCCGGTCAATTTTACTGCAGACAGAACAAAACAATTTTCAGCAGAGACGAGGGATTAATACTGCAGACACGTCTTTGTAAAATGGCAGGGCATCAGAGCAAATCCACACAAACACAGAGAGGAGATGCAGACTCCACACAGAAGCCACCCCAACCAAGAATCAAACCAGAAAACCTATAGCTGTGAGGCAACAATACTACCACTGCACCATCAAATCTGCAAGGAATTAAGCATTCAGAAACCTGAAGTCTGAAATTCAAATGCCGGTCAATTTTACTGCGGACAGAACAAAAACAATTTTCAGCAGAGACGCAGGAATTAATACTGCAGACACGTCTTTGTAAAATGGCAGGGCACCAGAGGAAATCCACACAAACACAGGGAGGAGATGCAGACTCCACACAGAAACCACCCCAACCAAAAATCAAACCAGAAAACTTACAGCTGTGAGGCAACAATACTACCACTGCACCATCAAATCTGCAAGGAATTAAACATTCAGAAACCTGAAGTCTGAAATTCAAATGCCTGTCAATTTTACTGCGGACAGAACAAAAACAATTTTCAGCAGAGACGAGGGATTAATACTGCAGACACGTCTTTGTAAAATGGCAGGGCACCAGAGCAAATCCACACAAATACAGGGAGGAGATGCAGACAGAAGCCACCCCAACCAAGAATCAAACCAGAAAACCTATAGTTGTGAGGTAACAATACTATCACTGCACCATCAATTATACAAGGAATTAAACATTCAGAAACCTGAAGTCTGAAATTCAAATGCCTGTCAATTTTACTGCGGACAGAACAAAACAATTTTCAGCAGAGACGAGGGATTAAAACTGCAGACACATCTTTGTAAAATGGCAGGGCACCAGAGCAAATCCACACAAACACAGGCAGGAGATGCAGACTCCAAACAGAAGCCACCCCAACCAAGAATCAAACCAGAAAACCTATAGCTGTGAGGCAACAATACTACCACCGCACCATCAATTATGCAAGGAATTAAACATTCAGAAACCTGAAGTCTGAAATTCAAATGCCTGTCAATTTTACTGCGGACAGAACAAAACCAATTTTCAGCAGGGATTAAAACTGCAGACACGTCTTTGTAAAATGGCAGGGCACCAGAGCAAATCCACACAAACACATGGAGGAGATGCAGAGTCCACACAGAAGCCACCCCAACCAAGAATCAAACCAGAAAACCTATAGCTGTGAGGCAACAATACTACCACTGCACCATCAAATACGCAAGGAATTAAACATTCAGAAACCCTTAAGTCTGAAATTCAAATGCCTGTCAATTTTATTTAACATTTTTTAATCAGGACAGTCTGACTTGGAACAAATAAACAATTTTCAGCAGAGGCCCAGGAAGAAATAATGCAGACATGTCTTTGTAACATGGGAGGACACAAAAGCAAACCCACACAAACACAGGGAGAAGATACAGACCCCACAAAGAAGGAACCCCAGCCAAGAATCAAACCCAAGAACCTGCAGCTGTGAGGCAACAATGCTACTACTACACCATCAAATATCAAGCATTGCAACATTTACAAACCACAGATATTATGAGGAACAGATCAGATCGAATATGAGGCAAAAATCTGAAATTTTTTTACAAATGGTGGTGGGTAGGGAACTCAAGTCTTTAACACCTGCATACAGGGTACAGGGTTCAAGCCTGAGGCATTCCCTACCACACCACCATAAGCACCTGGGGCATTTACACACACACACACACACACACACACACACACACACACACACCAGTAAAGCACAAGCACCATACACAAACTCCAGTAAAGCACAAGCAACATACACACACAAATAAACATTGTAAATTAAAAAGCACAATACACAAACACTCCAGTAAAGCACAAGCACCATACACAAACTCCAGTAAAGCACAAGCACCATACACACACAAATAAACATTGTAAATTAAAAGGCACCTTACCTGAATACATCCAGCTAACGTACATCCTTCCCACGCAATACTGAAGACCCGCGAGATCCCAATGCTCCATCCCGACGCCGACGAGATCCCTAATGCTCTGTCCCGAGTCCCTGCTGCTCCTCTTGCTGTCCGGACGCGACCCATAATCCTGGCGGGTCTGTGCACTGTAAAAGTGCACAGACGTCTCCTTGTGTCCCCCTATGGGGACGGCCGGACTGCCTTGAGCATGCGCATAGACCGACAGTAGTCGGGACTCGGTCTATCTTGCGCTTGAAGTCCGCGAATTTTGAAAAAATAATTTTTTTTATTTTTCATTTTTCTTTCTTTCTTTTTTTATTTTTGAGGGGGCTGCAGTCCGGCAGCCCTATGCCACGAGCCGCCCCTGTGTGCAGCTATAAAGGGTTTGCCCTATGGATTGTTTGGGCTTGTAGATTTCCAGCAATTGTTGATCTGAGCTTCTGAGAGTTCATAGGTTCATACTAGGCTATCTGCCCTAGGACATTTATAAGCCTAGCCAGAATGTGTTTGGCTTTCGACACCCATTTTAAATTTATTTTGCTATGCCCTTTTTCGAGGTTAGTATACTGTGCCTCTGGCTAACAGTGACACAGAAGTGATACCTGGGGTAAACCTACGATCTCCCATCCACTCATCAAGATTCCTCTTGAAGAGAGTCAATGAGGGACTCTGCCTAACCTGGACTGGGATTTTATTCCAGAGTGAAGGGAGCCTCTGGGTTATGAATCTGTCCCTCCAGCATGTCCTATTTATTTCAGTGCTGAGGTTCAAGTCTCTCAAGCGTGTAGCTCGATGGGATTTGGATTTTCTGAGGTGCAGCATGTCCATTAATTCCGGGTTGGACATGGCTTTATACGTCAGGCACAGATCGCCTCTGAACAGGCGGTATGCCACTGAGTAGAGCTGGAGTTTCTTTAACCGGGCAGCATATGGCATCTGTTTGAGCCCTTTGATCCTCTTGGTGAGGTACTTTTGGGGTCTTTCCAGTTGCTGCAGGGGTCTGGTAAGGTACATCCCAAAGGGGCATTGTACTCAATTATGGGCCTGATGAGGGATGAGTAAAGAGGCACGATGACCTCCCTTGATCTAGATGTGAATCCCTTCATGATTAGGTGGGCTATATAAAATATTTTTCTAACCACTTTGGCCACGTGGTTGTCAAATGAGAGATTGCTATCAACTTGGGTCCCCAGGTCCCTAATTACTTCTTCTGTACTTAATGGATTACCACCTATGTGGTAATTTGTGGGCACTTTGTTTTTGCCAAAGGGCATGACTATACACTTTTAGGCATTTAGCTTGAGGCCATGGCTCTGGCACCAGTTGTCTGTTTCGATGAGGCCCTTTTGGAGGATGCTTGTGTCGGCTGGAGAGTCGATTATGGCACCCAGTTTGCAGTCATCTGCGAACTTGGTCAGCCACAGTCCTTCCGTGTTGGCCTGTACCTCTGAGAAATATATACCGAACAAGAGAGGTCCCAGGACTGAGCCTTGTGGGACACCACTTGTAACTGGTTTGGAGTCTGACATGGCTCCAGCAATTCTAACCATGTGGGTTCTGTCCTTGAGCCAGTTTGCAACCCATCTAGTGACATAGGGGTTTATATTTAAGCTGGTGAGCTTATCTATAATGCCCGAGTGGGGTATTGTATCGAAGGCTTTTGCGAGGTCCAGGTAGGCTGTGTGGACCACCTTCCCCTCATCAATGGCCTTGGTGACTGTTTCAAAGAAATCAACCAGGTTTAAGAGGCAGGATCTGCCCTTAACAAAGCCGAACTGGGTAGGATCCAGTGTCTGTAGGTCCCCAGTATCTTTATTTATGAGGTCCCTGATGATCCTTTCCATAGCTTTGCAGACCAAGCTAGTCAGGCTTATGGGGCGATAGTTTCCAGGATCCGTTGAGGCACCACCTTTATGGAGAGGGACCACTGTTGCTGTACGCCACTCTTTGGGCATATATCCTGTAGTAAGGCTGAGATTGAACAGTAGTTTTATGTTTGGGTTTAGCTCTTCTTGGAGTTCATGTAGGACGCAGACCGGGACACTGTCTGGTCCCATTGATGCTGTGTTTTTTGCTTTGGAGTGGGTGGCTCTTACCTGAGCATCTGAGATGTCAGGGGGGCAGCACTCTGCTGGGATAGATGTTTGCCCTTTTGGTGGGGAGGGGGGGGGAGAAGTTTGCGCTGAACCTGTCAGCTAGGATGTTGGCAATGTCTGTGGGTTCAGTGTATTTTTGTCATTTTGGACTAATTCTGAGCATATCTGGGAATTACCACCCAGGTTCCTAACATAACTAAAGAAAGCCTTGTGATTATCCTTAGTGTCCTTTGCAATTTTTCTCTCGAAGCTGGCCTTAGACAATTTTATGAGTGCCCGTAGTTTTTTGCTAAGACTGATCAGTGATGCCTTCCCTTTTTGGGATTTTGCTCTATCATTTAGTAGCTTCCTCCTTCTATTGTATAGTTTGTTTATGGCTGGGGTCCACCAGACAGGACGTCTGCCTTTGGAGGATTGGGTCTTGGTTTTATTTGGGATCGCATGATCCATGCATTCCTGAAGGTGTTCATAGCATGTGTTTATAAAGGATTCTGCAGTCTGGGCCATATTTTCCACAGGCCCGGGGGCTTTGAAGGATTCCACTTCGGTTTTGAGGAGTGTGAAATTTGCTTTAGAGAAGTTTTTCACTGTGGTTTTCTGGGCAGGGGGTGGGGTCGGGATGTGAATATCCAGTGAGATTACTTTATGGTCTGATCTTACCAGTGAGGGATACACTTCTGGTCTGGAGCATAGAGTCCCCATGTTGGTGATGATCAGGTCCAGTATGTTTTCCCCTCTTGTGGGAGTGGTAACAAGTTGTTCCATAGCATTTGAGTTTATAAATTCTAGGAACCTTTGGGCTAGGGTGTTGGAGCTAGAGTAATGCTCCCAGTCTATGTTCGGGTAGTTGAAGTCGCCCAATATAATGGTGTTTGGAGAGACCTTCATATTTTCCAGTGTTCTCAGAAAGGCCGAGTGGGGTTCCTGGGTTTGGGAGGGTGGTCTGTAGCAGGCTATAAACTGGAAGGCAGTTTTACCCACTGTTAGTTGCACATGGATAGTCTCTGATGCTTCCTGCTTTGCCACCAACCTGGAGGTGTGGGTATCTTTGATGAATATCGATACTTTTGTGGTTCGGTCCAAGTTTTGGGGCCGAAAAGCATGGTATGAGGTATAACCTGGTAGTGCTGGGGTGCTCTCAGGAGCCCTGAACCAGGTTTCTGTTACTGCACAGATATCGATGTTCTCCATGCTAAGGAGAGTTTCGAGTGCATGCATCTTGAGGTTTAGACTTCTGGCGTTGAGTAGCATTACTCTTAGTTTCTTATCCCTTGTGATACCTATGGAGATGGGTTTGTCTTTTGAGCCTTGCCTAAAAAAGGCAGTATGGGGGTAGCAAGAGCCTTTGCCAATATCTGAAAGCCCAGGGGTGACAGGTGCAAGCCGTCCCTAGCGAAGCATTGTGGCTTGTCGAGCATATCATCCCTAGCTGACAGGCATTGTATCCCCTTTGAATGACACCAGTACTTAAGCCAATTGTTGAAATTGATCATCTTGTCTTCATATTGTGGCATCATTCTTGGTGAGGGTAAGATGCTACTTAAGGTCAGGGTCATACCGGCCTGGGCTACATGCTTAGAGAGCTCCTTTATGTCTCTTTTCATGTAGTCCAGGGAGGTACGTCTCAGGTCATTCACACCAGCATGGACAATGACTGAGTCATATTTGTACTTGCCTTGGAGTGACCTGAGTGCTTGTGTTATGTGGCGGATCCTAGCGCCCGACAGGCTGCTCACCGTGACCCTCTCCTTGTTCAGCCTGGTGAGCGGGATGTCAGTGTGCCTGACGATAGAGTCACCTATTACAAGTGTATCAGGTGTGTTGTTTAGTCTTAAGGGCTGTGACTGTTTGGCACACTGGCTTTGTGAGATATGTGTTACACGTGTTTTGTTTTGGGGTAGCGGTTGCTTGGGTGTCTGCTTTGGAGGTCTCTGCTGCTTAGGCAGGTCTTTATTTAGAGCCTCCGAGTATGTTTTTGTATGATTATGTGTTTGGTTTGCTGTCGTGGTAGGTTTATGTGAGACTGGAATTGTAGTGAGTGTGGTTTCCTTCTCCTCCTGACTGGTTATGCCAGTACTGAGTTGAGAGAGCTTAGCTTCCAGTTTGGCTATATGGTTGCATCTCTCACATGTGTTGGAATTTGTTGGGAGGAGGAGAGGGTTGTCTGTGTACATGAGGCAGTTGTAACATTGCCTCAACATTCCCAGATTCACCAGCTGGACCGGAGAGGAGATTGACAACTGACCCTTGGACATGCTAGAATAATATTGGGAATTCCTTAATAATTGAAAACAAGGGCCAGTGGGGAGAGAGGGTGTAGTGCTTTTAATTTTTAGTGCTGACTTATATAATTACTTTAGCGCGCAAGTGCCAGGTAACTTAAGTGCAATGTGTTACAGGTAACTTAAATGCAAAAACGACAAACAGTTCTGGAAGGAGTACAGAGTGTGATACGTGGGGTGATGGAAGGGCAGTTAGAGGATCTGTCTATGATGGAATGATTGATAGGGATTTGGGAGAAAAGCAGTTGCTGGGGGAACTCTAACCAGTTTAAATGTTTGAGGTATTGGCAGTGATGAGTCTTCGAGGTGTGGTTTGCAGCACATCTTGCTACTTTGTTAAAGTGGATTCAAGTTTGGTTAGGAGAGAGGCTTGAAGGCTGGCTAGTATTTGTGAGCTACAGAGAAGACTAGGGAGGAGAAAGGTTTGGGCAACAGTAAGTGTTGAGTCATTAGTAAGCCAAGTTTTTGGTGTGTTTTCTTTATGCAGTGGTGGATATGTAAGTCTAGTTTGAGTTGGTCATCTGTGATGACTCCAAGGAGTTTGCTTTGAGTTTCAGCTTTAATGACAGTGTTGTTTAGTCATATAATGGAGAAAGCAGGTTTAAGATGTGTGAGAGATTTAGGTAAGACTACAAAAAGTTTAGTTTAGTTGGGATTTGCAATGAGTTGGTTATTGGAGAGCCATTTTTCAAGAGTTAAAAAAACTTTGTGTGAAGGTATGAAGGTCTTAGAGGGAGTCGGATGTAAAGATGACTGTGGAATCATCCCCGTATTGTACAAGAGAGGAGTAGGGACAGGAGAAATGTACAGTGAATTGTAGGGGACCAAGAAGTGAACCTTGAGGAACAACTGTTTTAATAGGGAGAAAGGAAGATGTAGAGGAGAGCCATTTAACTAATTGTTGTCTGTTAGTGAGATAGCTAGAGAACCAGAAAACTGTAGTATTGTAAAGGTTGAGGCCAAAGAGTTTGGTAAGTAGCATAGGGTGAGAGACTGTATCAAATGCTTTGGAGAGGTCCAGAAAGAGACAGGATGTGAGTTTATTATCTCTAGCAAGGGAGAGGTAGTGAAGAAGATGTGAGAGCAGTGGTAGTGCTGTGGTTGGATCGGAAACCACGTTGTGTATCTATAAGTAGGTTTTCTTTGAGTAAGTAGGCCATGAGTTGCTTATGTACACATTTTTCTAGAATTTTGGAGGAGGATGACAGCATTGCTATAGGCCACAAGTTAGTTCTGTAGAGTTGCCACCCTTGTGGAGAGGTATGGTATAAAATTGTTTCCATAGTTAGGGTACAGTGCATTCACTTATACGTTGGTTTACAAGTATAGAGATGGGATAGGCTAAAGAGTTAGCAGCTAGTCTGAGGAAGAATGGAGGAAGGTTGTCCACAGAAGGAGAGCATGGTTTGAGCTTGAGAAGGAAGAGTTTTATATAAATAGTGGGAACGGGATGCAAAAAGTAGTAGTTATTGTTTGAGGATGAAGAGGGCTCAAAAAGTTTGGGGAAAGTTAGGTGTATGTGTGGCTAGAGTGAAGGGATCTGTGTGGTTATGGGAGTTAGTGGTGAATGCCTTGTAGTAGCCCTGAATCTGCTTACTAATCCTCCCCCATGGGTGGCGTCCATTATGATGCCCCCCTCCCTCCTTGGGAGGAGCTCTCTGAAACAGCGTGCTGAGAAGATTGCTGCAAATTTCTGAAAAAGAGGCACTTACTCCCCTAGTGATTCCTTGAAAAGGACTGATGATGGGTGGCGAAGAGCACTCCAGAAAGCATCTTCCTGTCTTGCTCATTCCTCATTGAGTATCTTTAACATTCAGCCCAAACAAGGAAAAGCCATCAAACATGGCATTGTTGAAGTATGCCTTGAAGCAATCCACAAAGCTGCATAAATGCATCCAATTCTGGCTCCGTATATGGATGCCAGAGCCAGCCACTCCGGATTCTCCATCAGCTGTGTTCGAAATGAGCCTAATGGAAACATTGACAGCGGAAAGTAGGGTAGACGAGAGTCCCCAGCATTTTCGGAGTCTCCAGAAACTGTTGCGTCTTGACATTCCTTGACACTTCAGACACCAGGTCATGTTGGAGTCTTGTCAAGTGTGGTAAATAATTAAGTGCTTTTAGCACGAAAATGGATGAGGCATAGGAGCACTTAAGTGATCAAAATCCCAAGACTCCATACTCGGGAGATGAACCAAGGAGCTAGCCTTAAAATCTCCTCCTTTGTGACAGCTGCCACCAAAATAGCATTGATGGCTGGACCCTTACTCCAATGCAGCTAGTTCTTGGAGAGGTGAACAGTCTTAATCTGCTTTTTGGGGACAAGCTCAACCATGTCAAGTTCCTTCCACCCTTTCCAGGACACAAGGTCGTTAATAGCATCCAGAGGGGGGAACTACCCAAGGCATGGATGGGCATATGCCAAAGGCATTCAAAAATTACCGACTTATCGAGAGAGGGAGCATAGTGTGATCCAGCCTCCATGTTGGCAAAGCAGCACCAATAGGTCGCCAAAAGAGATGTCATCCCATAGAGACTCAGGGGACCCCTCTTCTTCCTCAAGGACACTATCCTCCAAGTGAGACTCCTCTGGGAAGTCAAGGTGTTTCCTCTTGCACCTCCTCTTCCCTGAAACCTCTTGCTCTGGAGAAGCCAGGAAGAAAGGGTGAAAGGCTGGAAGCCCTACCAAGGAGGCAGGATGGAGGACAACTGATGCAGGCTGTCCAGGAGATAACTGGTCACAGGCCCAGATGAGAAAGGGGGAGGGACACCAGCTGGAGAAACCCGGCACCTCTCCTGATAGGAGAAAATCCTCTCTACAATGAAGGCTGAGGGGGATGCTGGCCTCTTGGAGCCAAGAATCTCAGCACCCAGAGGTAGCAGAGACCGCTCCAACCCTGAGGAAGCCATGCCTATCCCTGACCGTGAGACTGGAGCCAAGCTGTCCAAAGCCAAACCTTTGAGTGGTAGAAATGAACCCCAACCCAGAAACTCCTGCTTTGACAATGCATCTCTGAAGCCCTAATGGCCCTGAAGCAATTTGAGTCAATGGGACCATGGACTGCATCAGATCTAAAGAAAGCCAAGCCATTAGAAGACTTTGGATCTGAAGGGGGCCATGGGACGAATCCAGACAGATGGAGCCTAAGGTCCTTGGACTGGACTCGGACTCTAAGAGATGAGGCTTAATTGCATCTGCATCGAAAAAAGGACCTCAGCAGCTACTTCAAGTCAGAAGCTTTAATGCTGCCCAACAACCTCAATAGCCATATGGATAATGCCATGGGGCTTGAAGGAGGACAAACCAGTCTGCCAAATCAAAGCCTAAGAGGCTTGGAAAGAGTGAGGAGAAGATGATGACTCCTGTGACAGCTGTTGCAGAGTGAAAGGTGGAAAGGGAGAAGCTCTCCTACCGAAGGAGCCTCTTTAAGCAGAAAAGGACTAGGAAGGCTCAGAGCCTTGCTGGTTGTCTCCACCAATGGAGACTGGCTCCTAGGGGTCGAAGCCAATGTCGAAATCTGGGCAGCCAGGGACCTGAAAGTCGTGACATCTTCAGGTCCAGTGAGCTGGAGGAGAAAGAACTGGGGACAGAACAAGAAGAAGGGGATCACTTCAGATCCACTTTAGAAGACTTGGAGTCCTGTGGACAGTGTTTCTCAGACCTGATATTTGGAACTGAGGAAGCAGCAGCAGAGAAGAAGGGCTGGAGGGGAGAAGTCCCTTGAAGAAAAACTTGACCCAAGGTTCACTGATCACCCTGGACCAAAAACCTTTATTGCTAGAACAAGTAGAGTCCAGGTGTGATGTCCCAAAGCAGCAGTAAACAAGTTTATCATGTGTATCCTGTGACAGCAACTTGTGCCTGCAGGCAAAGCACTTTTTCAAGCCCTTGTCCATAGCAGCACAAAAAACAGAAAAGGCAGCCAGAAAAATACTGCTATGACAACTATCACAACAACTCTTACACTTCTAAGAAATAAATCTACAACAAAACACTATCACTAACCACTTTATAGCTAGAGCAATATAAAGAACACCAGCTCACCTAAAGGTGGGAAGCCTATTTACAAAAAATCAAACCTATCCAAAAACATAAAAAGCCATCCTGAGCAAGTCACTGACCCCACTTGACTGTGCTACATCCAATACAAATGCCAGTAGTATCCAAAAAATCCAAAATCCGTAGATAAGTAAAAATATTTATTAACATAAAACACACGAAAGGTTAAGTGCTTTTGTCATAAGCTGCTGTTCTTAAGAAGTTTTATAATTTATCTAAACCTGAATCCGAGACATTGAGGTTGCAAAAGAATGATGATATTGTAATTAAAGAGACCGTTAAGGGCGGGGGAATTGTAATAATGAATCATAATGATTATATTCATTCTGTTATCGAGCTTTGTCTGATGGGTCTGCTTTTGAAATGATAACTTACAACAATGTTGCTAATTGTAGAAACCATATTGATGTGGGCATTTTTGATTTACAAGCTGTGAATGATATTTTGATTGAGACATTTAATTATTTTACAGTTTCCTGTTCTAGAATTTCTGTATTATATGGTCTGCTGAAAATTCATAAATTGCTATCCTCCCCTCCATTGAGACCTATTATATCTGGTAGAGGATGGGCGACTGAGCCCATCTCACTTTACTTACAAAATATGTTATGTAAATTTCTGGTGTACGTTGAATGTTAGTAAGGATACTGGTGATTTTTTTTAGCTACATTTTCTGAATGGTATAGGAAGAATGAGTATGGTTCCTTTTTCTTTGTTACCATAGATATAAAATCATTGTTTACTATTATCCCCAAGCAGTATAGTATTAGTGCAGTTAGGGATAATTTACATAAACATGGCCAGTATAAGGGCAGGGAAATCGAAACAATATGTGCGCTTCTTAAATTGGTACTTGAAAATAATATTTTTCTATTTAATGAACAACTATACCATCATATTGCAGGTGTGGCGATGGATACTTCAGTCGTCAACACATATGCCAATCTGACACTTGGCAAATGGGAACAGATCTTTATTTATGATGGCCCTATTAAGTTTTCTTCTAAAGTTAAATTTTATAAGCTCTTCGTGGATGATGTGTTTTTGATATGGCATGGTCAATATAATGAACTTGTTGAATTTATTGTTTGTTTTTTTTAAATCAAACTGACTTCTTAAAATTTGCGATGAATTCATCTATGATGGAGATTCATTTCCTGGATGTTAATTTAGTGTATAATGGCTCTGAAATTCATACTAGTATTTATAAGAAAAATGTACATAAGAATAAATATTTGCTTAGGAAGAGTATGCATGCTCAGCATACCTTCAAAGGAATCGTAAAAAGTCAGTATCTGTGTGTAAGTAGACTGAATACTGAAGGTGAAATTTGTATTAATCAAATGCACGATATGACAGCTGAATTTAAATAAAGGGGTTACAATACCCATATGTTACATAGGATAAGGGAAGAAGTTATGAAAGATAGACATGGCAATACTAAACCATATTTTTTAAATGGCACTGCTTCTAGCACATCCTGTAATAAGACATTTACCTTGTGTTATGTAACCTCGTATAGTAGCTGCACTACTGCAGTTAAACAAATCATAACAAATAACTGAAGTATTTTAAAAGCGTTACCAGAACTTTCGCAAATTATAAGTGATCAAAACTGTGTTTGCATATAGAAATTGCTCTAGTTTAAAGAGCCGGTTATGCTATAAAGATATGATTTTTAATAGGAAATGTCATACTTTTAATAAATTAGGCACACATCCCTGTTATAATTGCTCTTGCTGTAGCACTATATGTAGTAATTGTATCTTTATACATCCAGTATCAGGCAAGAAATGTACTTTTAAATGTGCTGCTAAGTGCAATATACCATGTTGTTGTTTATTTAGCCGCTTGTAAGTGCTGTCCAAGTTTCTGTGAAGGAAAATCAACTAGAAAGCTCAGATCAAATTATTGGGCATAAATCTGATATCCATAGAAGTGTATTGACTAATGCGTTAGCTAAGCATGTAACTGACAATGGAGCTCTGCATGAATTTGTGTTTAGAGTGATTGACATACTTTATAAAGGTTTAAGGAGAGGTGATATGAATAATAATTTAGAATTAAAAGAATATGCGTGGATATTAAAATTACAGGTAGACCATGAACCTGGAATAAATAAAATGGTTAGTGTTAAACCTGTTCTGAAATGGAAATAACTGTGTTTGAAATGATTATACTCTTGAATTAATTAATTAATCTAATAGATTTACTTATATTAGTTTGTGGTTGGTTGAGCTGTGTCGTGTGATTTTGATACGTTATTTAATTGAACGTTTTATTTTGTTTGGTATCACACCGAAGAAGGGCTGTTTGTCTGAAAGCTTTGTGTTATATTTTAATTAAGGGTTTTAGCATTGCTAAGCCATTGTTTTTTTTTCTTGTATTACTATTGTGTTGTAATGGCTGTAGCTTTATCACTGTTTTTCCTTTATTTTTTGGTCCATTTTCTAGGAAAGACAGTTCAAGGCATCTGGCAGGAACATGAGACTCATTTGCATATAAACATCCTAGAGATGAGGGCGGTGCTTTTAGTGTTGCAAAAATTTCAAAACACTCTCCCTCTAGGAACAATAGCAATTCAGTTGGACAACATGTCTGTAGTCTAGTACATAAACAAACGGGGGGATCAGATTTTTCCCACTTTGTTGAGAAGCTCTCAGGGTTTGGCAATGAGCTACAGCCTCCAACCCTTTTCTGATAGCACCACACATTCCAGGGAAATCTAATGTGATTGCGGACAAATTGAGCAGAGCCATTTTATTGCTACGTGAGTGGTCCATCAACCAGAAAGCTACAGAAGTGATCTTCCAGAAATGATGCCAGCCTTGCCTCAGTCTGTTTGCATCACGCATCGATGCCAAATGCAGCAACCACTTTGCCCTGACCCCCCCCCCCCCCCCCACGGAGGAATCACCAAGGGATGCACTTGTTCACGATTAGCCTCCAGGACTTCTTTATGCCTTTCCTGCAATCCCTCTAATTCCCAAGTTTTCGCAGAAAGCAGGTTTGTTGGAGACAATAAGTCTAATTGCTCCTTATTAGCCTCATCAAATCCGATTCCCTTTTCTTTAGCCTCATCTTTGGTACAAACAATGGATTCTGAACCCAGCACCAGACCTTCTGACTCACCTGTCAGGAATGGCTCATTTCAAACTGGACACCCTCAGCTTGACATCTTGGCTGCTGCAGTTCCCCTGATTACCAGGTTTCCGTCTCTTTCCTCTCCATTCAAGCATATTTTATTATCTTCCCACAAAACATATACACGAAATTTATACAAAAGTAAATGGAAGAGATTTGTTATATTGGCCAGCAATAATTTGATCCCTTTGCTGCTCCTATGCATATTTTGTTTTAGAGTTTTTGACAGAGCTTTTCAACGGGGGAGCAGCTGCTGCAACTATTAGAGTTCAGTTAGCAGCAATTTCCAATTTTCATATAGGAGAAAATGGTTGTCCTATCATGTCACACAGACTTTTCAAAGCTTTTCTGAAGGGGACTACTATGTTAAGACCTCCATATAAAAATCCATCACCCCCCTGGGATCTCAGTTTCATCTTATCCAACATCATCTGTGTCCCCTTTGAACCATCAGCTACATGTGATATGAAATACCTTTCCTGGAAAACTCTCTTTCTAGTAGTTATTACTTCAGCCAAAAGAGTTTCTGAGTTGAAATCTTTGTTGGCCAAGCCTCCATACCTAGTCATTCATAAGGGCAGAGTTTTTCTACACACTAACCCCACCCCTTTCTGCCCAACGTTGTTTCGGAAGGTAACCTTATCCGATCTGTAGAGCACCCAGTTTTCTTCCCCAACTTCCAAAGTAAAGGAGAATATTCTCTACATCTCCTAGATGTTCATAGGCTGTTACGTTTTTACTTACATAGAACTTCTGAAACTAGAAAATCAGATCAGCTTTTCGTCTCTTATTTGGATATGAAAAAAGGTCAACCAGTGTCAAAAGTTACCTTATCTAAATGGCTAACATTATGCATGTCCTACATTTATTATTCAAAGAACAGAGCTCTTCCAAATACTGCTTAAGTTCATTCCACTAGATATGTAGCCACGTCTGCAGCTTTTCAAGCTAGATTACCACTGGTTAATATCTGTGCTGCAGCTACTTGGGCAAAACCTCATACTTTTATTACTCAGTACAAAGTGGATTGGGCCTCTAGGATTAGAACTTGTTTTGGAACTATGGTTCTGAAGAATATTCTCGCATGAGCCACCCAAGATTAATTTTGCTTGGGATGCGTTTCAGTCAGTGAGAATAAAGGTGAGATCGACAACATGTACTTATCATAACGTTCCGTGTGTGTTGTTCATCTCGTCCTTTATTCTTACAACCCTCCCTACATATACCCCCTGCCTATACTCTTGGGAGACCAAGCAGCACGGATTGGATTCAACAGGGCAGTGTAGCCTTAAAAAGCATACATTCTCTGTTCTTAACTGATTTATGCATATACACACACATTTATATCCTATATCTATATATATATATATATATATATATATATATGTGTGTGTGTGTGGATAATTTACATATGTATATTTTTTCTATGGGCTGTTGGGGGCTAACAAGATCTGAGGTAGCTAGGGGTTGCATTATGGGTAAAGAATAAAGCACATGAGCTTTGCTGAAGACCTCAAGCTTAGAAAATAGCTGACCCATCAGTGAGAATAACGGACGAGATGGAAAACATGCATGGAATGTTATAGGTAGTACACAACTTATTTTTTTATATGTGTTTGCCATTATTATTTGCAGCTGGGATTTGGTATATTTGATAATAAAAAAGTACTGTTTGGCATGGCTTTGTAATGAAAATGTGAATGGTTTGTGATTTATGCTCGTAAGTGTGATCACAGGCAATTGACTACAGCCCAGTCATGGTTACAGAAGCCAAACAAAACATTATTATAGGGGTCAAGCCACCCTGAATCCCCTAATGTGGGAGGCTGCATCCCTAACCACCTGCTGCTTATATTTACCATATTCAGTATTAGTACATCTTGGGGAAAATGATAAGTATGTAGAATTCTGCAGTCTTGATCTTTAAATGTAAGTCTTGATTTTGAAACACTGATTACCCATGAGAGTGCCAGTGCCAACCACTAGAGTGAAGAGTACAAACTTGGCACTCATTTTGTCACATCTCTATCTCCCAGATAACAGATAAATTACTGCTTTAGAATCCATCTAGATGGTTATGGTTTACTGTTACACTGACCCTCCACAAAGATACTGCAGTTCTCTGTAATTTTGTTTAGCTTAACAGCAGGACTTCAAGGGAAGGCAGCCATTTACCATTTAAATGATACTGCTACTGTAAAAAAAAAAAAATCCTGACATTATTGGTAGTTTTTCAAAACTTTGCTTTATATCTACGATGGCCATGATAGCTTATTTTCATCATGCTTTCTGATTTCCAACATTCCTAGCTCTTTAAGGAAAAGAAAGTCGGCCTTGGTATTGACTGCAAGCTTGTTTCAACCTGTTGGGTTTATTTTTCGTAACTTTGAGAAGACTTTTGATGTAGTCTCTGGCACTACAGTACTGTATGTATATTTCTCTTATAAAGTCTTTGCAGTCATGATTTTGCCTTTGATATTTACAAGAGTTGTTTTTTTTTTTGGTTTCACTACGTATTTTATTAGGTAGAGTGTGGCTTTTTTATGATATTTAAAATTGTCATTTTATGCATTCATTTTGTAGTAAAGTGGAATCTCTTCTGCTGACTTTTACTATTGTATTTTTCCATGTACATGGGAATTGTTTCCTGCATCATTATTTAGCAATGGCTACTGTCTTACTTTTCAATACGATATGTTTTCAAGCATGGATGAAAAATATGTAATTTTGAAAGTAAACCAAGAATCCTTACAGTCCAAATTGCAGTTCAGGTAGATACATCTTAGCAAGAGGAGTACCAAAATCTAAGTAAATGACAAAAGTCTGCTGCTGAAACAATTTTTTTCAAAACACTGTTAAAAACTTGTTAAAAAAATCAGTACCAGCATTTAAACTCAAAATATCCATGCTTTCACACTGTAAGGAGTCCCCCTAGTACTCAAATTCACCATTTCTCTAATTCACTGCTTGAAATAGTAGCATGATCGCACTTGATCTTGTACATCACATAGCAAAGTTCATTGACAAAACATCATTACATCTAGCAGTAAAATCCTCCTAGAACATTGCTGCCCACCTAAATGCACGCCATGAATGAAAATTGTTGTTTTTAAAACTAAAATGATGAAACAACTAAAATAAATATTGATTTAACCATCTAGTTAGATGGCATTACTAGCAAAATAGAAATTCTTACTATCCAGACCATCTAAAAATGTAATTGTACTATGCAACAGTAAATCCTAACATAACCCCTTAAGTTACAAAATGACACTACAAAAAGATTAAAAGAAACTTCAGAACAAGGTGTAAGAGCCACCAATGAGAAAATTATGCCAGAACTGCATGAAAGAGACCTCCATGAGATGCTCCATTCATAAAAAAATTGCAAACTACCTAAAGCCTTGTTCAAAAAAAACTTACACAGTTGAGCTTTAACCCATTCAAGTCTGTGGGAAGCACTGCTGTTAACATAAAATAACAAGGAAAAAAATGGATAAATGGAATAGTTTGGGGTCTTGTATATATGATAAGTGGAATATCTTGTTGGGATTGTGAAGTTATGCTTCAGGCACACTGTTGCCTCATGTTTCTTTTGTGAATTGTTGCATATTTATGATGTTCATAGGTTCATTGATTAATACTAGGCTGTTGATCAGAAGACCATTAGTATCCTTGGCCACAATGCCCCAATATTTTATGTACCCATTGATGTGACTAATTTATACCTAGTTTTGTCCCCTTTCACTGAAGACTTGAGAAGTTAGACCTAGGATATATTTGATTGCTGGGCCATTAATCCAGGTTCCACTTCCATTTTAGGGCAGTTGGGGAGCTGCTTTGCTTTACATTCAAAGGAAATCTGTTCCATTAAAGAGGGATTCTCTGAGATATGTATTTATCTCACCAGCAAGTTCTATTTATGTCTTGTTGGAAAATGAGATATCTTGAGCTGGTGGTGTGGGTATTATTAGATGTCTTTCTATGTCACTGTTGCAGTATTCTTTACTATAGGGATCTCCCTTCCAGGGCAACCCAACTGTCGGTTGGTATACCAAAGCCTTATGATCTTGTATATGCCATATGTCACATATGCTTCCCACACAGGATGTAGGCCATAAAGGTGACGTATGGGCACAATTACCCAGAACTACTTTGCTGCCAGTCTAAATGCCATTACTGCTCGTTGGTGTGAATGCCTCATTGCTGTGCTGAACACCTAGTCGTCAGATAAATGCCCCGTTAGGGTTGTTTTTTTTTTTCTTTTCTTTGGTCTTGTGTTTTACTTGCCTAGAGTTCATGTCATCCAAGAAGGGAAAATGTCGGTGTAGGAGGCAGATTTCCCATAAGGATTGTCATGAGAAGTGTCTATTTTTTTGGTTTACCTTTACATGTGCATATTGCACACGGGCGACCATCAAATGTTCGAAAGACAGTTTTCAAATTCTGAAAACTTCGAACGGAAGAAGGTTCGAATGTGCAATGAGCGAATGCGCAGTGAGAGTCGCTCATTGCACATTCAACATTTAGGGGCAGAACGCACTATAGTGGGGAGTTGGAAATGGTTCCATTCCCCGCTGTAATGCGATCTCAAAGTTAGAATAATAAAGAAGGGGGTGTGGGGGGCACAGGGGGTCTTGCCCCCCTGCATTACACTGCATATACTTTTGTTGTCGACATTCATGTTCGAAAAACAGCGAATCAGCTGTTCGATTTGCTGCTTTTCGAACATTAGAAACTGTCGCTTTTTCCAGTTTTGTTTTTACGATGCAAGGATATGACTACTCGCACAAGTGTGATTCGAGGTTTTAAAGGTAAACCTATTTTTTTTTAGTGCTTCCCATGACAGTATCTCTTTTAGTATCTGTAAGTTGTTTGTGCCTAAGACACTCAGAAGCTGTTTATTTTCCCTGGCCATTTATCTTAAAACCAATGGCTTAAACAGCCTAGAGTAACATGGGAGAATCCATTAACCCCAAGCTACTCCTACTAGGTAAGAAGGCCAAGAAGTTTTGGCTGGATTCTTTAGCTCCCCATCCTCCACTGGACATCCCTCTAGAAGCAGGTAATGGTTCTGTAGGCCATTCGGCATCTACATCGGATTCTTGTGCCACTACCCTGTCAGAGGCTGACATGGATCAGTCTTTTTGCACATCCTCTGAGGATTTGCAGGCGTCTGCTCCAGACATCAAGGGGAACTGCAGCTGATTATCTTGAGGGTGCTAGAGGGATTCTACAGATATTGTTCAAGGAGGAGGTCCTGGGTACACTTATTAAATCTCACCAAGGGTCCAAACCTCTAGTATTTGTTAGGGTTGACATCCCTTCCAAGAAAAGACAAAAAACCGAAGCATGTTTCAGTCCATCTTAAGGATCCTCAAAGGGAATGTCAAGAGTTTACTCAGGGCTTGTTTTCTGCCTTGATTGCCCTGAACCCTCCTCAAGGGGTTTCTTTGGCTGCTTCTCCTTAGCCTCTACCCCTTCTAAATGGCCCTGGGAACCAAATTCCTATGGTAAGGATTCAGACTCTGAGGGGTCCCTGTCCTATTCTTCACAGATGTCTTCACCTTTGGCTTATGATTCTGAGAGGTGGAGTATATTAGCTCTGAGTGTCCTTTTGAGGAATTGCCCGTTGGTAACACAATTCCTAGGATGATGGAATACTTTTAGGGGATTCTTCTCACGCCTTTGATATTCAGAGGAGATATTATGAGTTGCTTCAGGTGGATACTCCTAAACCATCTGCAGTTCCTGCTGTGATGGCTGCCTTTTTAGACACTTTCATTGCTGCTTTCAAATCTCCTGATTCTCAACCTCCTGTTCCTAAGAAACCTGATAGGTTCTGTTGTAAGGTCTCTGAGGACTGGCAGTTTTTTATTTGTGTTGTCCTGCTGATCCTGCCGTGCTCTGTCTGTTCTGACAAACCTTCCAAGCTCTTGCCTTCTTCCAAACTTTTCCTTTCTGATAAGAATAGTAGGGCAATGGAGATGATTGATGATAAGGTTTATACTGCTTCTGCTTTGGCCTGTAGGGGTATTAATTACTAGACCCACATGACCAGGTATGCTCTGGCCTTGATTGCCCAGGCTTATCAGGTTATTTCTGACCTTCCTGATTCTGAAGACAAATCTTCTGCCTTATCTATTTTAGGTTCTGCTTCTCAAGTGGATCACCCACCCTGTCAAGTGTAGCTGTAATGCTGCTGAAGCCTCTTCCAGGTCTACAGCTTTTGGGTCTATCATGAGGCATTATTCTTGGCTTCATCTCCAGTCTTTGCATGAGGATATTAAGGGCAAGTTGTTGGATGTTCCTTTGGATAATAACCATGTTTTTGGGATTGCGGCTGCTGACCTGTGTAAGGCTGTTCAAGAGAAAGGCAAAGCCTTCCAGGACCTTAAACATGTTTTTGTCTCTCCTATCCCTAAGTTGCAGAGGAGTTATCCTGTAAGATCTGCTTTTGTCAACCCTGCCAGGCCTCCAAGGGCAGGAAGTGTGGTAGGCGAGCCTCCTCTGTTAAGGCTTCTCAGACTACTGTGGCCCAGAATCCTCATTTATCTGATAAGCATGCTTCTCTTTGACAGTTTGCCCCACCGTCACTTAGGCTAGGTTCCTTTGTCTTCCAAATTGGCTTCTCATCACTTCAGACTCTTGGTTTCTTTCTTTCATCTGTCAGGGTTACTTCATGGTATGGAAATCTCTGACTCCTTTTTCAAGAATTCAACTTCCTGTAGAGCACCTTCCTCACTTCCCAGAGGTCCTAGGTGTCCCTGATTTACCAAGGAACCATTCAACCTGTTCCCCCTTCCCAAGTGGGAAAAGGGTATTCATACGATGGTGATCCTGGTTCCTCGAAAAGAGGGCATTTGGAGACCTATTCTGGAACTCTCCCTGCTCAACACCTTTCTCAAGGTCCCCTCTTTTCAGATGCTTAGTCTTTAAACTCTCTTTCCTCTTTTACTACCCAGGCCTTTCTGGTGTCTTTGGATCTGAAGTATGCTTTCCTTCATAAGCCTACTCATCCTCTTTTCAGAAAGATTTTACATTTCTCTGTTTCTTCTTTTTATTTTCAGTTCTCTGCATTACCATTTGGCCTCTATACTGTCCCGTGGGTATTCACAAAATGCCTAGCTCCTGTGATTGCTTTCTGCAGGCAACAAGGCATTCCGATATTTCCTTATCTAGATGACCTGTTGCTTCAGGCACCTGCTCACAGTCGCTTGTCAGAGGGTCTGGTGTTCACCATCTCTCTTCTTCAAAGTCTGGGGTTCACTATCAAATTCCAAAGGTCCATCCTGACTCCCTCTCAGGATCATGTGTACCTGGGATGGAGGATTCAGACAGTGCCAATGCTGGCCTCTCTTCCACTTCCAAAAGTTTTGTCATTGATGGCCTTTTTTCAGTCTTTTCTTCCTCTGACTGCCATTCCAGCCAAAGAGTTTCTTCAGACCCTGGGATTCATGGCTTCTTCTGTTCCAATATGTCCTCTTGCCAGCTTGCATATGTGGAAACTTCAGTGGCACCTCACATTGGTTTGGCTGCAGCATTTCCACCCTCTGGATTTCAGTGTACCTCTTTTTTTCTTGTCTAAAGAAGAAATTCAAGTGGTGTATTCAACAGTTTGCCCTCAACCCAAGTCTGCCCTTTCAGCCTCGACTCCCTTCTCCAAGAATTGTTCACTGATGCCTCAGACATGGGGTGGGGGGGCTTCATGTGGTCACCTGAAAGTTCAAGGTCTCTGGCCTCCCTGTCAGAAGTCAGACCATATCAACATCAAAGAGATGAGAGCTCCAATTCTAGCCCTTTAAGCTTTTCACCCCATGGTTTGTCAGGCTCCTTGAAATTTTACACAGACAGCCACCAGGGATGTGGTATGTCAACAAGCAAGGAGGCACAAAATCTTACCTTCTCTACAGGATGGCTCTTCAGGCTTGGGATGTGTCTGTCAGTTATCAGTTAACCCTTCAGATGGTATACATTCCTTCAGAGCACAATCTAGTAGCAGAATGTCTGAGCAGGTCCAAAACAAAGTCTCACAAGTGGATGCTTCACAGAGATGGTGTTTCTGGACATTGTCCATCGGTCGGGTATTCCTCAGGTAGATATTTTTGCCTCCCCTCTGAACAAGCAGCTCTCTCTCTTTTGTTCCAGAGTGCCATGCCATTTGGTATGGAGGACAGATGCCCTTTCTTTTCCTTGGAAAGGGATTTTTCTTAATGCTTTCACTTGTCCAAATGGAAATTATTTTCTTTGTGGTGTCATGCTCGTAACCAGGCCCCTTTGTTAGTGGGGGGGGAGGTCCCCTTGGTCCTGTCTTATTTGTGTGAGTTGCTGCAGTCTGACTTGACTTATTCTTCTGTTAAGGCCCATTTGTTGGCCATTTCTGCTAGTTTGCCCTTGAATCCCCCTTTGGCTTCTTGTTTTGAGGTCAAACAATTAAAGTTGTCCTGCATTTTAGGCCTGCAAGGAAACCTTGGGACCTTAATTTTGTTTTGGAAAATTAACTCGGGCCCTTTTTGAGCCTGCGTGTTCTGCTTCTTTGCAAGACTGTACCTGGAACACTGTTTTGTTACTGGCTCTTACTTCTGCTGGGAGGGTGTCTGAGCTCCAGACCATTATGGCCATTCTTCCTTTTTTTTTTTTTTTTTGCAGGAACAGGGTGTCCCTTTGTACTAATCCTTCTTTTATACCCAAGGTAGTAGGTCAGTTGTCCTTGAATCAGTCAGTACAACTCTCTTCATTTTCCCTTCTCAGTCTGCTAGTAAGAGGGTATTGCATACCTTGGATTTGCATAGACAGCTTGGGTACTATTTGGATAAACTTAAGGTCATTCGTAAGTCTGACTAGTGTTTTGATTACTTTCATCCCAGAACAATGGCTTTAGCTGTTTCTAAGCAAACCATCTCCTCCTGGATGTCCAAGGACATTTTGTTTGTTATTCTTTTCATGACAAATCTTTGTCTACTTCTGTTAGAGCTCATTCCACTGGAAGTGTTGCCTTTTCTGGTGCTGTCTTTAAGGGGTTGGACAACTCCATCCTTGATGCTGCAACTTGATCTTCTGTGCATACCTTTACTAAGCATTATAAGTTGGACATGGTTTCTAGGGCCAGAGCAGGTTTGTATGGGTTTGTTGAGGGCTGTTGTCAGCCTTCCACCTCGCATTCTGTTGAGCTTTTTTGCTTTTCCTATAGTAAAGAATACTGCAGCAGTGATATAGAAGGACATGCTACACTTGTGCATAATCTTACCATAACAGTACATGTGCTTCTCTTCACTATTGCAGTATTCGCTCCCTCCTCTAACCCCCTCATTTGTTCTGTTTTTTTGTTTTGGATTTCTTTCTGGCTGAGGGTCTCCCCTTTTTCTTCTGCATTTTTTTTCTTATGGGTGCATTTTCTCCTTATGGATGTGTATGGACTCCTTTGTCCTATGGAGACTGTTCTCTACTGAGGCAAATCAGTTCTAGGTAACTGCGTCCGTACATCAGTTTTATACCCTACATCCTGTGCGGGAAGTATATGTGTGATGTATGGCACATGCAAGATCATAAGGCTTTGGTATACTGGCCAAAAGTCAGGGTACCCTGGAAGGGAGATCCCAATAGTAAAGAATACTGTAACAGTGAAGAACACAATATCTACTGTTACTGTAAGATTTTACACAACTGTACTTTCTGCAGACATGCAGGAGGTTGCACAGGACTGGATCCCTCAAGATTTTGTAGGCTAGACAGAGGTCAATGCAAGAGTCTGTATGAGAGAGAAAAAAGAGGGAAAGCACTTTCAGGTGGTTTGGCTAGGTAAAAGAAGTCCTTGCTTTGATTATCTTAGTGAGAAAGCACTGCAGTCTCTCAAGCTGGGTTCCCTGTGCTTAGTCAGGTACATATTAAAGGATCCGTTATACTTTGTTATAGGCCTGATGTGGGAGGAGTAGAAAGGGATGATAATTTACTTATATGTGGAAGCAATACCCCAATGATCAGTCTTTCAAGTTAAAATGATATCTTAAAAACAGTGGATGCATGGTAATAATTTTCAGTGAAAGTGCCAGAGTTTCTAATAACTGTGTCAGCTTTCAAAGGGACCTTACCTATGTGGTAGATGTCTAGATGCCCAGTTTTGCTGAAGGTTGCAGTGCTGCAATTCTTGGCATTTAGTTTTAGCAGAGAAAGTACCTTCACACTAGTAAGTTGAGCTCTGCCAGTTAACCATTTAGCTGCCTAGTGGGTAACATATGAGTTTACATTTAATTTGATGAGCTCATTGATGTTGCCAGAATGTTGGATGGTATCAAAGACCTTGTCCCGGTCCAGGTAGTCAGTGTGAACTGATTTGCTAGAGTCTGATACTTTGATGACATGTTCAAAGAAGCCTACCAGGTTCAGAATGCAGGATTTGTCTTTAACAAAAACAAACTGGCTTGGGTCCAGGACTTGTAGACTGCTTATGTCCATGTTAATAAGTTCCATAAAGATGCATTCCATTCCTTTGCAGATAAGGCTGGTGAGGCTTATAGGTTTATAGTTTCCTGGATCAGTAGAGGATCCCACATTGTGAAATTGAATGAGTACCACAGTTCTCTCTTCCTCTGACATGAAATCCATAGGCTTAGTGAGTCTACTAGACAGTGTGTGTGGTGCTGACAAGAAGGCAGGCTGCCATATTATCAGGACCCATGGAATAAGTGTCAGTCTACTAGTAATTTGGGGAAAGTTTGTGGGAGATAGGGGAATAAAGTTGGAGCTGAATTTTTGCCTGCTAATATTTAGACCAGCTACCGCACAAGAAAGGAGAAAAAAAAATGGAGTTGACTCAGTATTTTTCGAAAACAGTCATACCTCAAGACTGGGTCAAGTAGCATGTCCATTTCACCGTAAGCAAAGTCCCTTACCATATCATTGCAAGTTGCATGTTTCCTCTCTGACCCATGACCCACCCAGACTACATACCTGAATGTATTGGAGCCACTCTGCATTGAACCCAACATTGTTATAGTCCTGTAAGACTTCAACTATCACACTGTAACCTGGGTAATGCACACAGCTTCTAATATACAGGCCCAGAGATTCCTGGACTTTGTCAACACAAATACTGTTGACCAAGTAGTCCGTACACCCACTAAAGACACCAGCATCTTTGATCTGATTCATGGAGGAACTTTGAACCCACCTGTGGGCTAAATCCTTGCATGTCAGGTCAAATTATAATACTGTCTCCTTTGAAATTAAACTGAAAACACGTCACCTGATCCAAACCTTATATGTTTGGTAATTATTTCAGAGCAAGCCTCCTACTACTGAGTGATACCCTGGCAAAATTCCACACACCCCAAACCACATGAATTATGTTGCCTATGTGAAATTATTTACTGTAACCATATATCATTGTGTAAACAACTGCATTGAGATAGTTGTACCCACCCAAAATAAGTACAAGTCTAACTCATAGAACAAGCCACCCTGGTCCAGTCCAATTATCAACATATTAGATAACAAAAGGAAGGAAACCAAGGCCAAAATTGGGAAGTGCAATTCCCACCAAGGCAAAAAAAAAAAAAAAAAGAAAGAAAAAATTCTCATCAAACTAAATAAGTAATTCAGGTGTCTTTAAGTCCACCAAAGCTAAATTTGAGTTAGTGATAACCTTGTAGGCTAAGAACAACCACAAGACTTTCTTTAGGTATGTCTGCAACATCAAAGGTAGTGCATAAAAGTGTGCTGAATTAATTGTAAACAGAGCCACCTATATGGAGCCAGAGGATATAACAAACCCTACTGGCTGATAAATTTAGTCATCCCCTTCACCTCCCATGACATACCTTCAACCATAAACTCCCATGGCTATCACTACTGAATAATGGCTATCACTAGTGAATAGGCCGTTAATGTGCTCTCCAAAGCCAAACAATACTGTATCTTACAGGACCAGGTAATGACCCAGATTGCCTCTTGAATAAAATAAAATATGACATGTCGGGCTTTTTAAAATTGTTGGTCAACTTTAGCCTCCATACTGACTTCATGCCAAATGAATTAAGGGCTGCAACCATTATCCTGCTGCACAAGGAAGGGACATCTACCAACATGGGTAATTACAGACCAGTAAGTCTAAGTAGTCGTGTATGTAAAGCTGTGGAAGAATTTGTCAAGGGCATTATAAACAAAATAAATAGGAAATCTACAGACACTGGATCTAACACAGTTTGAGTTTGTCAAGGGCAGATTGTGCCTGCTTCACCTGCTGGACTATTTTTGAGAAAGTCACCAAAACTGTGAAAGAGGGCAAATTCATATGCACTTCCTATCTTGACCTCGCCAAAGCATTCAACACTCTTCCCTATTTGAGCATTGTTGACAAACTAGTATAACTGAATAAATTCCTACATCATCACCCATTGGATAGCCAGATGGCTCACAGATAGGGCACAGGAAGTCAGGATAGAGGACTCTAACTCCACAAAGACCAGTCGCTGGCTGAATCCATCAAAACTAGTTGCTGGGGCTGACATTTTTTGGCATCTACTTTTCAGAAGTCATAGCTAACGTTAAAAGCCACTGGCTGACCACATTTGCTGGCGACTTCCATTTTGATGTGATTATAGAATCCCCTAAAGGCACTAATAGCCTCCAAGAGGTCTTGTTGCAATAACTTATGCAAGAATCATGGTCTAAAACTTAATGCTAAAAAAATACATGATAGTATATTTTGGAAAGTTGGCAACCCCTGGGAACTACTACATAGATGATATACCCCCTAAAAGTAGACCCAGTGGTTAGGAACTTGAGAGCATATGTGGGCAGTGTCTTGGCCTTCCACCATCATGTATCTAAAGTTGTAAGGAAATCATTCTGTATTGTGCAATTCATTAGCAAGGGTATGGCATCTAGGTCCAAAGATGTCATTACCTCACTGCACTCAGCCTTCAGTAGACCAGTCATTGAACACAGTAATCTATTTGGTATGTACATTACCAGGCATGTGCAACAATTGGAATGCCCACTGAGGTTCCTTACAAAAAAAATAATAGAAGGTATAAAGCACATGGAATATGCAGACCACCCCAAAGCATTATGTTTATATTTTTTCTCCTACAGACTGCTAAGAGGTGATCTATGTATGACTTGTAAGGCACCATTTGATCCAGTACTGTGTGACTTCCACATGTGCAATATAAATAGACCATGTTAGAAGGACAGGAATAGGCTTTTTTTTAGGTATGTCTACAATTCCCCCTGCTCTGGAACAAGCTTCCCATCCACGTGAAGCAGAGTTTGTCACTCACCATACTCCCGTGCAACTGGGGCCAAGACCTAGATTCAGATAAAGATCCTTCTTGCTTTTCCTACCTCAAGAGTGGTGGGACCAGGCCCTACTACCCCAATATTGGTTTCTTTTTTCTTTTTCTCCAGTCTGTGCTTCATAGCAGGTGGCTTTGGATCTAGGTTTATCCCACTTGCCCCCCTTGCCGGAGCCGACAACCTAGGTATGGTCAACTCCAACAATTTCTTTGACCCAATTGACTGTGACAACATCAGAAATGAGTGGGTCTCAGAGCTGTAAAGTCTGCTTCAGGGTCAACTCAGAAGTTGCCTTGGTCTTCCTTGCCTCTTGGAGCCTTGTCCCTCGACAGCTTGATGCTAGCATCTGCTTTGGATCCAAGGTGGTCTTTGTCTCAGGAGGAGCATCTTTTGAGACCTTGGACATGAGAAGATACTTTTTGCGACTGGCTTCAACATTGGCATTTAAGTCCTTTGAGAAGACCCTCCCCCATTTGAAAAAGCAGGTGACTCGTACATTCTTGGAAACGTCCAGAATTTCTGCAGTTTCAGAGTCATCCTCACTTATCCATGGGACAGCCAGCACCAACTAGCTACAAGCAAACCATCAGGTTCAGAATTCCCCTACTGCTTCCAATTCTTTCCCAGCAACTCCCCTTGTGGAGGAGCATAGGAAGCATAGATGTAGAAGGAGACATCTGAATTCTTCACAGGAGTCCCTCACAGAAGACACAAATCTTAATGATGTGGAAGGATCCCCCAGATTTCCTCTCAAAGATGTATCCTTTGGAGAGCTGCTGGCATTTTTCAGGCAGAGGGGAGTTTGGCCCACTGATGTACCTTCCCAGGAGGAGTCAGTGTTACTCGAGGCTTTTGATGCAAGCTCATCTGCATCCTGGGTGGTTTCCCCTGCAGACATCTTGGTCGACTTGGTGTCCTAGCGGTTGTGGAACAAGACTGATGCAGTGGAACTCATTCCATGTAAGCTGGATAAGATCTTGGTCTTTCCTAGGGACTGGGCACACTGGGGTAAGGGGCCCATAGTGGATGCTATTATGTTGCTGGTGGCCACTAAGAGAAAACTCTGAGGCGAGTCCTTCTGTTCATCCCAAAAGCAAGGAGTCTAGGGCTCTGGACATATTTCCAAAGCAAATGTATGTTTCAGCAACCTTTGCTATTCGAGCAAGCTTCTCTAGACTGTAAAGGGGTTTGAAAAGGGAGTTGTCAAAATCACTTTCAGGTGCCACAACAGTTAAGTGTCACAGGGCAGAAGATACACAACTGGCCACTATATAGTCCATTGCTAATGTGTCCATGTGTCTGTTATCGAATATGGCAGCATGATGAGAGCAGCAGGTACTGACCTTATCTTTCACTGCCTACCTGGATGTTTCTGTTTTCATGATTACCCCATTTGATGAGTCCAGTTAGCTCAGACCCGAGGTCAAGTGCATCCTAACAAGAAAGTGAGCGGGATGGCAAAACCCTGTCTGCCATCAGACTGTGTTTCTCTGCACCTCAGAGGCCCTTTTTCACATAACCAGAAGGGTGAGAAACACTTGTAACTCTAAAAGTCCCAGAGGATTGCCCAGGACACTCCTGGTGACAGGGCTCCCTGGGGCAACTTTAATGGTTGTCACCCAGGATGTAGAGGCAGACTGCAAAACCAAGGATCCTTTCACTGGACCGTTCCTTCCAAATTACTTGACTATCATGTTCTTTAGCTAGTCAAACATGCTTCTCTCTCCACCCTATCACGTGGTAAGTCATCATCTACAGCTCTTGAGTGTTGATAGTGATAACCGGATGCTGTCGTATCCCTTTTGCATTTTCCCCAAAATTGGATTGCAAGACCCTTCCATACTTTCCACAGTGGCATCTAAGGGCAACAGTGCAAGAAATTTCAAAGTGACTAATTAAGCAAGTTATCTAGGAGGTCCCACTAGACCAAAGGATCTGTAGTGTACTTCAGGTTCTCTTTAGTACCAAAAAAGAATGGGGACAAAAAGCCAGTCAGTTGATCCTGTTTGTCACACACACATCTTTCAGAATTGTCACAGTACAGTTCATATTGACTCTTCTGAGAAAGGATGATTGGATGTGCTCATAGATCTCCAGGATGCATACTATCAGATCAAGATATCACAGCAGTTTTGAAGGTTCTTGCACTTCTGGCTGGGAGTCTGTTGTTTCCAGTTCAGAGTACTGCCCTTTGATCTCACAAAAGCCCCCCCAAGTGTTCAAATACAAGGCAGTTGTAATACTGCAGCTGAGGCTGCAGCAGTTCCAGTAGTTACCTTATTTGGGCATCTGGCTAATTATGGCCACCACAGCAGATTTGCTGGTCCAAGCAAGAGACTCCTTACTGTAGCTTTGCATGTTCTTGGGAATCGCAGTGAACTTTGAAAAATCAAGACTGGAACCATTTCAGATGCTAGAATTCTTAGGGTACCACCTGGGCACTACCTCTCAGATAGCCAGATAACCTCTACCTATCAGACTCATCTCTATATCTTCAAGCCTTACAGGTGTTATGTCATCAGACCCCTCCAGCTCACTTGATCCTGTGCCTGTTAAGGTCCATGGCAGTAGCTGTCATTGTAGTCCCACACACAATATTTTACATGAGGGTGCCTCAGTGGCCACTCTTCGTCCAGTGGTTCATAATGCATCAGCGAATGAACCATCCCATCAAAATCCCCAGGATTTACAGGCAACATCATCTATGGTGGTTAACTTCTCCTCTTACTTTCTTAGGATGGCCGTTTGTATTTACCTTTTCAAGAGCCACTGTGACTACGGACACCTCCCTTCTAGGGTGGTGGGTGGGCATTTTCAAAGACAGGACATTTCAAGTTACGTAGTCCCTACCTGAGAATCAGTCTTCACATCAGTGTCCTACAAATGCGAGCAGTCCTCCTTGCATTGCAGGTTTTTCAGGATTGCCTCCTTATGGGTGTGATTGAGGTACTGTCAGACAGTGTCTGTGGTCTGGTACTTCAACAAATGAGACAGACACATTCTTACCCATTTTGTCAGGAAGACCTGATGTTTTGCCATTCAAGTCCAATATTCTAGTAGACCTAACTAAGCAGGTCTATCCTTTTACCTGACAAGTACTCCCTCAGTCAGTGAGTGGTGAACAATATTTTCAGCAGTGGGGCTAGTCCTGTTGAGATCTGTTTGCAGCCTGAACCAATACCAAATACAGCAGCTTCCTTTCCCTGATCCATTAAGAGGAGAGTCTTCGAGGGATGCTGTGGTGCAGACTTGACTCTCTGGTTTCCTGTATGCTTACCATCTAAGTCTTTTCCTAGTCCAATTTCTGCAGAAGGCAGCCTGGTGCAAGGCAGAACTAATTCTCATTGTCCCCTTTTGCCCTTGACAGGTTGGGTTCCCCTTTCTATAACCTCATCTAGTGAACCTGCCCTGGGTCCTGGATCCATCCCTGTGGCAAGCCTCACCCAGATATGAAGTCCCTCAGTCTGACTAGTTAGTTCCTCCACTTCCAGTGATGACCAGAAATTCCAGACTCTCTTCCAGAGTTATTCAGATTCTAACTTCTTCCCAGAAGAGCTTCCACTAGGAAAGCCTACAATGGTAAGTGGAAGAGGTTTTCTGTTTTGGCCAATTCTGAAGGTTTAGATCCATTTTCAGCACCTTTACCTTCTGTTGTAGACTTTCTGGCAATCCTCTTTCATTTGGGGGCTAGCTGTTTTGTGATTAAAGATCAGTTAGCAGCCTTTTCCAACTTTCACATGGAACAGCATATGCTCTGTGCTTTCCTCAGGCTTTCAAAAATGTTCTTTAGGGGCACTTTTCTGTTACAATCCCCCTTTGAAGGGATCGTGTGCCACCATGGGACATCACTATTTTGCTACGTAGTCTTATAAATACACTATATGAACCTCCATCTACAACCATTTTGAAATTTCTGTCTTAGAAAACCTTGTTATTGGTAACTGTGACTTTCAACTAGGAGAATTTCAGAGTTGCAGGCCTTCTCACGTAAACCTCCATATTTGATCTTTCCTTCCCAAGCATACTCCCAAATCTTCTTTGAACCAAGCTATCCATTTGCCAGTCATTTTCCCAAATTTCTCCAGTAAGGGTGAATAATCTGCTTCACTTGTTAGACTTTCCCATCAGTTACATTGTTTTTATTTGCACCATACAAAACACTCTAGGAAATATGATACATTTTGTATCCTTCTGTAAGGCAAAACTTTGTTCCAGTGCATCTAAGGTTACTCTGTCCAGGTGGCTGTCTTGACTGTATTACCTTTGATTATAGATCCAAGGGGGTGATCTTTGTCCTCTAAGCTGGCCACATAGTCTACAGTGCATACATTTGTCTCTCATTACAAGCTTGACCTGCAGTCCAGGTCCAGGGTGTGCTTTGGGTCCACCATTCTCCAAAATATCCTTCCATGATGCCTCCTGGGGTTGAATTTTCTGGGAAATCTGTCCCCCTGTTGAGGTGGACAAAAAAGACATCAGTTACGAATGTTATGTATGGTAAAACTAGTTCAGTATTGTCTTCTTCTGTCTGTCTCAACATTCCCACCTGACGTCCCCATCCAAATTGTCACTGTTCTATGACTCCTGTTAGACCACACTGACCCTATCCAGTGCCTTGGTTGATTGAAATTGTAGACTGCTGCTTGTGGTTACAGTGATATGCTTAGGCATGAGAGTTTCCTTCTTTAGGGTTCTGGTTATGCCCAGAGTTTCTCTCCTCCCTTTTGTTATGCTTTTTTGGAAGAAATTCTCTTATTTTATTCTTCATAGGAATATATATTTTAAATCTTATGTCTGATGGTCTCTCTCTGTCTTCTAACACAGAATGTTAGATTTATAACGTATTTAATACTTGCCATCTTCTGTTTTCTTTTTATAACTCTGGAGACTTTGTTCCTTAGCCTTGTTTCTTAGTAGTTGCTTTTTGGGGTTGTTTGTCTAATGCAACATTGATTTTTTAGCTGGACAGTTTTATTTAGGCACAGTTACAGTCCTGAGTCTTTAACTGGGCAGTTTTTGCTAGGCAGAACTACTTACTGACTTGCAAAGAGTAACTTTGGTCAGATTAAGTGGCTTGCTCAAATTTGCATAGTGGAGTAGGTAATTTTCCTACTTAGCATGCAGATGGCTCATTAAATTAGTCAGTATGCCATACTGCTAAAGTTTTTTTATTGTTTGTGTCCATTTAAAAGAAGTATTGATGTCCTTCCTTATCACTGCTGCAGTATTCCTTACTCATGGGAAAACCTGCCAAGGTTAGCCTAAGGTCCAGCTGGTGCAAGAAGTGAAATACATATGTAATGAATCAATACTTAAACCTCAGATTTCTGCCGTCAGTCCAAATGCAACTTCTGAATTTAGTCTGTACGCTGTCCTCCATGTTGGTTCTTCTCCTGATCCTGTTACAGATAAGTACCCTGTTGGGGTTCCTTTCTTTCCTTTTTTTCCTTGTAGTTTGTTTTCTTGTCATCCAGGAATGGGAAATGAGTGTGTGAGGCAGTTTCCCCACAAGGACAGACACGAGAAGTCTTTTTTGTTTGGAAGCTATGCATGACCATACTCTCTGTGATATCTGTTAGGCATTTGTCCCAATACAGTCTGCAGCCATTTATGTTCTCGTTTTGTTAATCTGGAGAATCAGTGTCTGAAGTTATTGACCCAGGGTACCATGGCCAAAATCCACCCACCCCAAAGTTCATCTGCTTCTTAAGAAAAATGTTGAGAGATCATTTTGCATCTACTGGCTTGTGTTATTGCCAGTTCGTTCTGGCGCGACCCTGTTACAGGCCAGCACAGAAGTGGCTACTTGCATGTCTGCTGAGGCTTTGTGTTCATCTGGCACAGATGCTGAGGAGGAACCATGGCTGATTATATCTGAAGAAGAGCTTAGGGGGATTCCCAGAATTTTATCAGGAAAGAGTTGCCTGGTACTCTCATTGAGTCAAGGCAGATCTCTGAGCCTCCTAGATTTGTCAAGGCAGATATTCCCCTAAAAAAGAAACAGAAAGCAAAACATGTGACTACTGTAGCTAAGGATTCTCAGAGTGGCAGGACTTTTGTCAAGGACTGTTTAATGTGCTAATGGCATTGAAACCTCCACAACGATTGTCCCTGCTGCTGCTATTCCTTGGTCATCCTCCCCATGTAACAAGCCTAGGGATTCTGAATCTTGTGATGAGAATTTGGACTCTGGTGAAGAATCCTTAGCATACTCCTCAAAATTACACTCTCCTTTGGCCTTGGGACCTGATGAAGAGGATTCTTAGTAGTGAGAGTAGGGAACAGGTGGAGAAGACCCTGGAGAGGTGGAGATATGCTCTAGAGAGAAGAGGAATGAAGGTCAGCAGGACTAAGACAGAATATATGTGTGTGTGAATGAGAGGGAGGACAGAGGAATGGTGAGGATGCAGGGAGTAGAGGTGGCGAAGGTGGATGAGTTTAAGTACTTGGGATCAACAGTTCAGAGTAATGGTGAATGTGGAAGAGAGGTGAAGAAGAAAGTACAGGCAGGATGGAGTGGGTGGAGAAGAGTGTCAGATGAGTACCAGTAAGAGTGAAAGGGAAGGTCTGCAAGAGGGTAGTGAGACCAACTATGTTATATGGGTTGGAGACAGTGGCATTGACAAAAAGGCAGGAGTCAGAGCTTGACGTGGCAGAGTTGAAGATGTTAAGATTTGCACTAGAAGTGACAAGGATGGTCAGGATTAGGAATAAGTATATTAGAGGGTCAGTCCAGGCTGGTAGGTTTGGAGACAAAGCCAGAGAGGCAAGATTACATTGGTTTGGACATGTGCTGAGGAGGGATGCAGAGTATATTGGGAAAAAGATGCTAAGGATGAAGCTGCCAGCTAACATGAAAAGAGGAAGGCCTAAGATAAGGTTTATGGATATGGTGAGGGAGGACATGCAGGTGGTTAATGTGACAGAGGAAGATGCAGAGGACAGGAAGAAATGGTAACAGTTGATCTGCTGTGGCGACCTCTAACGGGAGCAGCCGAAAGAAGAAGATCCTTTGGGGATGCAGTGGTCTGTATGATGGACCACTTTAAACAGGATTAGGATAGATAGGATCGCAAGTGTAAGAGGTTCAAAAGAGGTATTATGAACTTTTACAAATGGACTCACCCAGACCCTCTGCAGTCCCTCCAGTCTTAGCTGCCTTGCTGGACACATCTTTAACAGCTTCTCAGTCTCCTGACGCTGAGGATCTTGATTACTTATATAAAAGCTTGTCATCTGATCCTGCTGTTGTCTCCATGTCAATAGATGAACCAAACAAACTGCTTTCCTCTTCCAAGCTTCTGCTTCTACCAAGGATGGCCTGTTATGGAAAGAAATGGGGGAAAAGTGTATACATCTGATACTTTGGCTTTTAGAGCCATTAGTTATCAGACACACATGACTAGGTATGTCTTGGCTCTTCTATCTCAGCAGGGGGGGGGGTTGTTGAATGGCATGCCTGTTTACAACAGTAAGAATTCTGCTTTCTCTCTACTGAGTTCTGCCTTTCAGGTAACTTGCCATTAAATACAGTTAAGATGCAGCTGATGTCTCCTGTAGGACAGCAGCATCAAGCTTTGTCATGAGAAGATATATTCCTGGTTATACCAGCAGGCTTTGCCTGAGCATATTGAAGCCAAACTTTTAGATTCTCCCTTAGATAATCAGAATCTTTTTGGCAGTACTGTTGCAGAATTGTTTAAAATCCTGCAGAATAAGGTCAAGGTTATACAAGGCCTCAAACTATTTTTTGTTTCTCCTATACGTAACTACTGGAGAAACTATCCTTTAAAGTCTTCCTTTGCCCCCAGGCAGCCTAAACAACCTGTTAGGGGTAAGAGGGTTTCTAAGTGAATTTTCCCAGTTAAACCCACTCAGAGTTCTAGACGCCAAAACCTTCTTTTCCTAATAAATCTGCCTGTATCCTGATATACAGCCTCTCCTCCCCCTCAGACAGATTCTTCTGTCTCTCAGGCTAATCCTTTCCTTTCCTGTTTGGAAAATGACAACCACAGATGTATGGGTTCTCTCTATCATCCAGTGAGATTATTTTATGGCTTGGAAGTCCCTTCCTCCATTTTCTGGTCTGCTTGCTATCTTCCTCCTTTTCCTTTTGTCCTGTGGAATCTGATGGAACAGGGAGAAATATAACCTGTTCTCCTGTCTCAGAAGGGAACAGGTTTCTATTCCAGATGGATGCCCATTCTAGACCTGCCCTTTCTCAAGGTTCTTTGCTTCAGGATATTTTCTCTTCAGACCCTTTTTCCTCTATTGCTTCCCCAAGATTTTCTAGTTTCTTTGGATTAGAATGACACTTACTTCAATATTATTATTCACATTCTATCAGGAATTGTTTACATTTCTGTGTTTCTTCTTCTTCTTATCAGTTGTCTTTTTTTGCTTTTTAGACTTTCTACAGCTCCCAGCATATTTACAAAATATCTGGCCCCTGTGGTAGCTTTCTGCAGATTTTAAGGAATCCAAATATTCTCTTATCTGGAATACCTTGTTGATTCAAGCCCTCTCCGCAGCTCCTGATTCACAATTTAAACTTCACTATGTTTCTCCTGCACGGTGTGGGGTTCACTCTCAATCTCAAAAAGTCAGAGTTGACTTCCTCGCAGTACCAGGTGTTTTTGGGTTGCAGGATTCAGACCATTCCAATGCTGACTTCTCTTCTGCCTCCCAAGGGTCTCAGTTTGACTGCATATTTCCAGTCACTTCTTCCTCTTCTAGTTCTTCTTGCAAGGGAATTCCTCTGAGCCCTGGTGTTCATGGCATCCACCATTCCCATGGTTCCTTTTGCCAAATTTCACATGAGAAAATTCCAGTGGTATCTCAAGACTGTTTAGCTCCAACACTGCCACCCTCTGGAGTTTCCAATTCCACTTTTACCCTGTCTCAGATTTGAACTCCTCTAGTGGAATTATGACCCTAAATTCAGGTTTGCCTATTCAGGTTCCTCTTCCTGCTCAAGAACTGTACATGAATGCTTCCAACTATCCAAAAGCCCATGGTCTTTGATCTCATTAAAAGATGTCAGACCACATCAGTATATAAAAGGTGACTGCTCTAATCCTAGCTCTTCAGGCCTTTCACTTCTGTCTGGGTTCCAGGTCCTGTAAAGGTTTTTACAGATAATACCACAGCCATGTTGTTCACCAGCATTCAGGAGTCCACACAGTCTTACTTTCTTTGCAGGCTGACCCTTCAGGCTTGGGATTTTGCAACCCGCCATCCCGTGGTTCTTCAGGTAATTTACATGCCTTCACAACATAATCTAGTGGCAGACCCTGTGAGCAGGTCCAGGACATATCCTCACAAATGGATGCTTCACAGAGAGGTGTTTCTGGGTATTGTACATCACTGGGATATTCCTCATGTTGATATTGTTGCCTCTCCTCTGAACAGATGATTTCCTCTGTTCTCCTTCAGAGTTCAAAATTCAGTGGCTTGGAACGTGGACACCATGTCTTTTCCTTGGAAGGAGATGTTCCTGTATGCCTATCCTGTTCATCTTCCCAGGGTCTTGCACAACATCATGTAGAAGATACCCAAAATCTTGCTGGTGACTCCCTTTTGACCCAGACAGCACTGGTTCCTCCTCCTTTTTCACCTGGCCAGGGACATTCATCATAATTTAGCTCACAGAATGGATCTTCTTACACAAGATAAGAGGTCTCTTATTCACCCTTACTTGACCACACTTCAACTGACACTTTGGGTGACAGGGTATTGATCCATTTTAGATACCAATTTTCTGAGATGTGCTATGGGTTTTGCAGGAGGCCATAAAACTCACCACTAGAAAATCCTATGTGGCTAAGTGGAAGAATGTTTTTGTTTGATATCTGAAGTGTGACCCAGGACCCTTTTTCTGCTAAGGTCCCTGTGGTACTTTCTTACTTGTGTGAATTGCAAAATACTGGTTTGGCATATTCTTCTGTTCATTTATCATCCATTTTTCCTGTCTGCCTTTGAGTCCACTTTTTGCTTCTAGTTTAGACGTCAAATAATTCCTAAAAGGCATTCTTCATATCAGGCCCCCAAGAAAGATTATTCCTCCCCCTTGGGACCTTAATTTTGTTCTTGAAAAATTGACTCCATCCTCTTTTGCGCCTGCCTTTACTTCTTCCCTGTAACATTGTACTTGGAAGACTGTATTGTTGGTGGCTGTTACTTCTGCCAAGCGGGTTTCTAAACTCCAATCCTATTGGTGGTTCCTCCTTTTCTAGTTTTTCACAAGGACAAGGTGTCTCTTCATAACGATCCTTCTTTTATGCCCAAGGTAATGATTTGCCCTTGAATCAGTCTATTCATCTTCCCTCCTTTGTTCCTTTTCCATAGTCTGCAAGTGAGACGGTACTTCACACCTTGGATTTAGATAGACAGTTCAGATATTACTTGAATAAGACAAATGCATCTAAAAATCTGAGCAACATTTTGTTTCCATACATCATATACGTATCTTATGCTTTGCACACAGGACATCTGATCTACGAAACCAGGAAGGTGTAAGTACTTTGGTATACTGGCCAGACATTAGGCTGTCTTCTGCAGGTTATCCCATGAGTAAAGAATACGGCAACAGTGAGAAATAGGACATCTACTGGTATGGTAAAATATTACAAAACTGTACTTTCTTCACAGAATTCTGTTATTCATACCTTACTTAACATGCCAGTTTCACTGTATTTTCAAGATGTAAGGAAGTTTGATTAATGTCTTAATGTTAAAATGTAGAAGATAAAGTAGTCTCAACAGTGGATGAAGACACAAATGGCAGCTGTATACCACTCCAAGATTTTTCAACAGTCTGACATGTATTTTTGAGAAACTAGTACACCTGAGCTGGCTGATTGGTGGTGTTACAGTATTATGTCGCACTGCAAATTCTCTAAACTTCTTTGTATGCCTTTTGTCCCCATTGTATAATTTTAGTACTTAAATCATGTCCTTCATTGCATTGGAAGGCTTTGTAATTATTCTGAATAGGCATATCATATTTATTTTGTCTCATTGTACTCTACAGGCATTCGAGTCTTCTGTTCACTGTTTTTGCCATTAGTTATGAACCATTCTCTTTTGTTTGTATCTAATTTTCCGCAGCTTCTCATTCCCGTAAGGACAGGGACCAGCGAAAGCAACAAGCTATGTGGCGCGTTCCTCCTGATACAAGAATTCTAAAAAAGCTAAAATCTCAGATGGCTGAAGTTCGAAGTAAAATGTCTGATATGAAACAACAGATTTCTGAAGTGCGGCAAAGCAGTGCTGCATCCTGTGGTGAGCCTGGTCCAAGTGCTGCTGGTTTCCCTGATCATAGCCCTACAGTAACATGCGGAGTAGAGAACTGCAGATTTTTACATGAACTGGGTGTGGAACTGCTTACAAAAGGAGCAGTAGCTAATGCTTATGCAAGAAATGGTAAGTAATGGTAGAAGTATGTTTTATTATTTTCATGTTTGTTTATTGTTTATGGATGCTACTTCCATTCTTTAACAGGCAGGATGTGTTAGAAGCTGTTACAGTTGCCTGTATATATTTATTACTTTGCTGATTCATTTAAATTATGCTTACACACTGTGATCTGCAGTTGACTGAACTGGATTTGGAATATGCTGATCTCCTAACTTCCCTCCCCCAACTTGAATGCATGGAATGCTCTATATTACATCAGGATGGTGATGCTAGAAACAGAGTCTCCTTTACTAAAGGATGCAACAGATAAAAAAACTGTTCAAAAAACAACTCGGAGAATACCTTTGTAACCACTGGTTATGCCCATGTAGTAACCCAGACTAATCTTACCACCACTTTCTCTGACCCCTACCTACATAACCATTTGCAATTTAATTCCAACTCTCTTCTTGCCTCAGACAGTAGATACACCTTTACTAATTTAGTATTTATAACATTTCATTCACATGATCTTCTTCTAATTGTGTACTTGCATAGCTTACAGCAGTAACTTGTTATCACATAAAAATATCTATATAGACTTTCTTTATATTTCTTATTACATGCTTCCCCAAAGTTGCTATGCTACTTCAGGATAAATGGTATGACTCACTGCTAAATACTGCTCCTTGAGCTGTTACATTTGTTTGTGTATTTTTTCTTCACCTCTCTTTCTTATTGCAAAATACACACATGAAGTAGCATAATAGGAGTTTTTCACTGTACACGGAAAAACAAATGCTTTTTGCAATTACAAAATAAGATACTCACTTTACATACATATATTCATATATTTTTCATTGTGAAATGGATAGGCAAGTGCAGTTAAGTATCTGCAGTTTAAATGTCAAATAGAATGTACTGAAATTGAATAATACCAGTTACTAGAGAGAAAGGTTTAGAGATATGTTAGAATTATGGTAAGATGTAATGCCATTTAACTATTGTAAAAATGGAGTTTTCAGGAGTAAAGTAAGTAGGTAGAATTTATTAAGGAGATTATAGTTTTTTGTTTGTATGCTTGTTTTATAAACAACATTAGTATGCAGTGGAACATGAGACTGAGGTACAGAGATGAGATGGGAGAAAGGATGGACATATATGAGTTATAAGGAGTTTGCTAATGTAGCTCACACTGTTTCATTGTAGAATAGACTGTAGTTTTTCGTTACACCACAAGGAATATAAAAGACAATTTCTAAAGTGAAAGAGGAGACTGAGATACTAGCTGAAGGAGGGAAGACTGAAATAGGTAGGTGAATGGAAAAAGGGCCTTGCAGCGTGACTGGATTTTCTTTTCTGGTGCTTTGGGGACAGGGAAGTGAAGTAGCAGATTGTGTCTGACCTTTGCTGAAATCCTGGATGATGGTATTTTGTGGAATCAGGGGAGAAGTCTGAAGCCAGTAGTTCCACACCTGCATATGATAAAGCAAGAAAAGGAGTTCCTTTGGGCATAGTACAGAGAAGCCGTAGGTGATTACCAGAGTTCTGGCAGGTGATTCTTCTACTTTTCTCATCAGAGGAACCACGGTGCCTGGTCACTAGGATATTCTTGACAGAGTGGTGAGAGGCTCTGGCCGTCATTTTACATTTTTATAAGATTGTGGATCACACCCAAATGCTTTGTGGATTACAAATAACTGGGATCCATATGAGGTCCAACTTGGGCCCCATCATGCCGGAAGCAAGACTATAAGTAGTCAATGGCCAAGTGAACAGGGCATAATAGAGTGTTTCATAGTTGGTCTGTTTGGAATTTATCAAGGGGGTTGAGGGTGTTAGTACTGCTCAATGACATTGCATCTTCTCATATTTGTGTTGCTGCATTATAGATCTTCATTGTTCAATGACATTGCATTTTGCCTGTGTTAAGACTGCTGCCTTCAAGAATTTTGCTACTCACTAGCATTGCATTTTCTCTTATCTGTATTGTTGTATTATAACTCTTATTGCCTAATGACATTGCATTGTTTTTCCTGTGTTTGTATTGCTGCATTACAAAGTTTTACTGCTCATTGATATTGTCTTCTTTGTGCATGTTTGAATGTCAAGACCTTTTTCTGTTGAGTTCTGGGGAAGAGGGTGAATGTATGATCTGAAGTGGTTAACTTCATTTGGTCTGCAACCTGTGGATATCGGATCTGACAGCTTTACCTAGCTAAAGATCCAAGCTCCTAGCTCCTCCCCTACCCATAATCCCCTGCAACACATCCCCCATCCTCAGATCTAGTTTGCCGCGGCTTACAGCAGCTTCTAGAGACGAGCTCTTGGCGTGGGTGAGAGATTTCAAGTTTATAAAAAACTTTAAAATGGCTTTTTTCTTAGGATTTTCTGTGTTGTGTGTGCATGGTTTAGCCCCCTTTACCGTCTAGTATACTTAATTTAACTTTTTTGTGGTAAATTCTCTTCAAATTTATTTTTCACCCTCCCCCTAGTAGTGTGTGTGTGTGTGTAGTGTGATGGCTGAAGGGCCTAAAGCCATTTTTTCTAAATGCACTGAGTGTGGTCATAAGCTGTCCCCAGCCAATGGCCACACTCAGTACGTTATTTGTCTGGGGGTGGCCCACTTATCCACCAGCTGCCAGGTCTGTGCAGCTTTCAACCCCCGGGCCATCAGGTATAGGAGGAACAAGCTAATTCTGGCAGGATTGTTACCCCCAGATTCTTCTTCCTCCTCTCCCTCTAAGACACCGGTCGCGACTGCGGCTTCCATGCCTTCCGACCCCCCTCCCTTGTTGGGGACTCAAACTCCCTCTGTTTCTCAAGGTGAGGGGGACTCTTCTTCCTCTTCTAAGGAGAAGAGGAGAGACAAGGACTGGCATAGGCACAAAAGGCGGGCAGAGTCTCATCCCTTGGCTTCGCCAGCTAGGGTAACTAGTCCCACTAAGACGGTCTCTGGTTTTCCTCATTCTCGGCTCCACTCTCCTTGCTTTTCCCCGGAGCCGGAAGAGGAGTAACGGTCTCCCTCGAGGTCCTCTAGGCGGCCCTCCAGGCCCGCCTCGGCAACCTCCTCCAGATCCACCAGAAGCTTGACCGATGCTGATTTGGACCGGATGATGAGTCGTTTCTTGCAGGCTTAAATGCAGATGGGGGTGCTCCAAGCCCCCCCCTCCGGGGGGGGGGGAGCTCGGCCCCTTTCTTTACCCCGATCGCTCCTTCTCCGACCCGGTATTGGGTTTCAGAGTCTTCGGATCCATGCCATTTCGGACCCGGGGATCTGTTGGTGCCGACAGTCTTGGTTACTTCATCGCCGAATATGCCCTCGAGCGTGTTGGATCCTAGCTCTCGTGGGCCGAGAGCAGAGCGTCAGATCCGTGTGGGGAACGGTGTCTCTTGGAGCCAGGGGAGAGCGGTTCACCTTCGGCGTTTGATGTAGTGGAGAGGGTGCTGTCGAGGACTTCCAGATCCCCGGTCCGGGCTACGGATCCATCCATCACCCCTGCGCATTTGGGCCTGTCCTTCGTCATCCGGCCACAGGGACAGCCTGCATCGGCGCTCCAGTTGGTTCCCTTAGAGGAACAGGACCCCGTGGGTGAGCCCTCCTTGGATAGCCCCACCAAGGAGGTTCCTCACAAACGGAAGAGCAAAAGGAGGCACCTGGACTCCCCTGAGTCCCTCACAGAGGACACAGATTTGGAGGAGGGGGAAGGTTCTCCAAGGTCACCCCCTGAGGATGTCTCCTTTGGAGACATCATGGAAATGTTGTGAATCAGAGGTGGGTGGTCTGCCCAAAAACCTTCTTCAGATGAGTCTGTGTTTCTGGATGCATTTGATGCAGGCCCATCTACTTCTTGGGTGTGTCCCCCGGCTGACCCCCTGGTGGATTTAATTACCAACCAGGGCTTGGAAGGAGGCAGACACCGTGGAGCTGATTCCCAGAAGGCCAGACAACTTAGTCCCGCTTCTGATAGGATGGCTTGGTCTAAAGGTTCTCCTGTGGATGCCATGTTGGTGGCAGCTGCCACCAAGAAGGAACTAGTGCAGGAGAGTTCCTTGGTCCACCCTCCAGATAAGGAATCTCGGACGTTGGACCGCATTAGGAAGCGGATGTTTGCTTCAGCTACCTTCTCTGTGAGGGCGCTGAACTATATGGCACACATTATTAGACTCCAGCAAGACTTGATTAAGGAATACGTTGGAGCCCCCCCCCCCCCCCCGGAGTCCATGGCGACCGAGGACAAACGCATCTTCTCGACTCGCATGGCCACTCTGAAATCTATTACATCTATGCGGCTACTCTCCCATGCCATGAAGGGAGCGGCTAGAACCAGTGGAGTAGGCATCGCTCTGCGGCGCCATGCCTGGTTCTGCCTTTGCGATTCTGCGGAACCCTTCAAGGCGTCCTTTGCTAACGCACCCTTTGACAGGTCTACACTCTTTGGCAAGACCATCCGTGACGCGCTGGTCCAAAGCAAAAAGGACGGGAAGACGCTGTCTGCCATCGGGATCCGCTTCTCTGATCTCCAATGGTCCTTCTCCAGGAACCAGAGGGGACAAAGAAGATGTGGTTCCGGAAATCACAGCAGTCCCGTCCCGATTCCCCTGAGCAGGGTTTGCAAGGACTCCCTTCTCTGGTGGCTGCACTCTCAGGAGCTACTAGAGGGGAGACCGTTCGTCATGCCTCAGACCCAAGCCACGTTGACCACGGATGCTTCTCGCCTCGGGTGGGGGGGGATTGCTATGGGCAGAACTGTCCAAGGCACTTGGGCTCCCTCAGAGACCGTTCTGCATATCAATGTCCTGGAGATGAGGGCGGTGCTTTTGGCATTGCAAGCCCTACAAGACCTTCTTCCTCCCGGAACTATTGCAATTCAGTCAGACAACATGGCAGTAGTTTGGTACATCAACAAACAGGGAGGAACCAGATCTTATCCCCTTTGCTGAGAGGCCATGAGAGTTTGGGAATGGGCGATCTCCACCAACCGCTTTCTGGTAGCAACGCACATTCCGGGCCGGACCAACATCCTAGCGGACAAGCTAAGTCGCCTGATCCTCACACCATACAAGTGGTCTCTAAACCCGTTGGTAGCGAAACAGATCTTCCTCAAATGTGGTCTACCTTGCTGCGATCTTTTTGCTTCCCCGGCAAACACAAAGTGCAGCGAATATTTCGCTCTAATTCCCCCAGTAGGGGAGAGCCCCAGAGACGCTGTAGTTCATGCTTGGCCCCCCGGTCTCCTTTATGCTTATCCCCCGCTTCCGCTCATGACGAAGTTCCTGCAGAAAGCTCATCGGTTGGGGAGCAAGATAATCCTCATAGCCCCATTCTGGCCTCGCCAGATCTGGTTCCCTTACCTGCAGTCTCACAGTGTAGTTCCTCCTTGGATCTTAGATCCCATCCCAGATCTAATTTCTCACCCTGCGGGATTACAACCCCCAAACCTGGGCGACCTCAAGCTCATAGCTTGGTTGATCCAGTTCCACTGATAGCTAGGACTCCCGGTATCTCGTCACCAGTGAAAGCCATTCTGGTAGCAGCACACAAACCTTCTACCAGAAGGATCTATGATAGTAAATGGAAACACTTTTCCATTTGGGCCAAAGACAGGGACTTGGATCCCTTTACTGTTCCTATTCTGATGATTCTTGAATTTCTGTCCCATATCTTTCATCAGGGAGCCAGTGCATCTACGGTTAAAGTACAGTTGGCAGCCATATCTCACTTTCATGTGGGGGATGAGGTAGGATCGATCACTGGCTTCCACCAGAATTTGCAAGACCTTTTTAAAAGGCGCTTTCCTGTTAAAACTGCCAGTTAAGTCTGCGGTTCCACCATGGGACTTAACACTGGTCCTGCAGGCTTTGACGGGCCCTCCTTTCGAACTGGCCGCGTCATATCAGTTGAAATTTTTATCTTGAAAAACAGCCTTCCTGGTTGCAATAACTTCGGCCAGGAGAGTGTCTGAGCTTCAAGCCCTCTGTATGAAACCCCCTTTTCTAATTTTTCATAAGGACAGAGTTTCTCTTAGGACTAATCCTTCTTTCCTCCCTAAAGTAGCCTCTGAGTCGAATATTAATCAGTCTATTAATCTGCCAGTGTTCTTTCCCAATTTCCAGAACAAAGGGGAATACACACTGCACAAATTGGATGTGCATAGACAACTGCGTTTTTATCTGCACAGGACAGCAACTTACCGCAAGTCTGATCAATTGTTTGTGTCCTTTGCCAAGTCTTCTTTAGGCAAACCTATTACCAAAGTGACATTAGCTAACTGGATTTCACAATGCATCATTCAAGCCTATTTAGCTTCGAACAAACCGGTTCCTTTGGGAATCCATGTGCATTAAACCCGATCCATAGCTACCTCTGCTGCGTTCTGGTCTAGAGTCCCTATAGACAACATATGTTCAGCAGCTACTTGGTCCTCCTCTCATACATTCATTTGCCATTATAAATTGGATTTGATTTCCAGGAGTAGGGCTTCCTTTGGCTCCGCAATAGTCTTCCTTGAGGGCCGCCCAAGGTTTTCTAGGTAGCTGGGGACTCTGTCCCACAGGTTGCAGACCAAATGAAGTTAACCACTTCAGATAAAGAAGTTATGTACTCACCATAACGTTTCATCTGAGTAGGTAACTTCATTTGTCTGCAACCGACTCCCCCTCCATTCCCCCTAACCAGTTTCGTGCTTCTTAACTAGGAGAGGATTGTCCATTCTGTTAGGCAGTAGGTTATTGGTCTCTTTCAAGGGTCTTGTGGAGTCCCTATAGGCAAACTCGATCTGAGGATGGGGGATGTGTTGCAGGGGGTTATGGGTAGGGGGAGGAGCTAGGAGCTCAGATTTTTAGCTAGGTAAAGCTGCCGGCTCGGATCCGATACCCACAGGTTGCAGACAAATTGTTACCCACTCAGATGGAACGTTATGATGAGTACATAACTTCTTTTTTTCATTGAATGCATATCTCACCTTGCCTTATTGCTAACTGGTGCACTGTTGCAATAATTTGTTTGTGGTTGTGCTGTTGCCTTTTAAACTGGATGCGTCACCTAGAATAAAATCTGTCATTCTTACCACCTTGGTGTATTGGACCTATAGGGGTGTCACCAGAGTCAGGTAGGAAGGAACCCATATCTACTTCAGCTACACCTTTGGGTGTGTGCTACATTTGGGGGCTTGTCCGGGATTGCCTGTACTGCCTTGGACTCCACCCTATTCCCCTGTACGTGTGGAAAGCAAATTCAGCAAAACCATGAACCCAGAAGTAGCCGCTAAGTGGTGCAAACATCACAATGCTAAGTCAGAGCATTGCTTAGTTCTGGTGTTGCCAGGGGTCACTTGGACTGATATGCAAATACATCAAGTCACATGATCCTTATCAGTTGTAGGGCATGGATTTTTATTAGACAGCACTATGGACCCTGCCGAGCAGAGCACATTGGCCTTATTAGAATGGAAAAGTCATTTAGTGTATGAGCACATACCTTTGAGTGTACAGATTTCAGGTGAGAGTGCAGTCCATGAGGTAATCCCTGAGAAGTGCACTACCTCAGCAACAGAGAAAATACCTGTGGAAGGTATCCAAGTAGATCAGAACCTTACACCCGAAGCTGCAGCTTCACTGTCCATAAATACTATAGGACCTGAAGTTTTGAATGCATTGGGAAATATTGTAGAAAAATGCTTAAAGCCTACACAGCCATTCATTGGGTTTGGCTACTGCAAGTTGCGTTTCTTTTCTGGCAGACAACCCACACCTCAGGGAGGGGAAGATTTTGAATCCTGGATGGATCAGTCTTCACAAACCCTAGAGGAGTGGGATATCCCAAAATCTCAGAAGAAGCACCGGATAGCTAAAAGTCTAAAGGGATTAGCTGCGGATACCATATGCAGCCTAAGGATGGGTAAGCAAGATTGCATGGCCAGGGAATATTTAGGAGTACGGCAGGATGTGTTTGGATGGACCGAGAGGGCTTCTGTGACCTACTGTATCAGTTTGAACATACATACCAAGAAGTTGGTGAGAAACTATCTAATTACATTAAGCGATTAGATAAAATGCTCCACCAGATTATCCTAAAGAAGGGGGTGGATCCGAAAGTAGCTGACCAAGTTTGGATTGGACAGATTTTACAGGGAGCTCAAGCTATGGACCCCATTGTGTGGAACATGAGGATGAGAAATAGGGAAGAGATGCTAACTTATTCTCAGTTGGTTAAAGAGGTGAGGGAAGAGGAAGGCCTGTTGGAAGCCAAATCTCAGTGTTCAATAGCAACTAAAACAGTGAGTGAACCGGAGCAGGAGCCTATAGCCACGCTCACGACTCAAACAGGAGTAGTGGCCCAGAGTGTCCGCAATGTAAAGGTGTCACAGTCGCATATGCAGGTGTCTTCCTTAACCAATGCCATAGCTCAAGTCACCAATACTTTTGCAGAAAGCCATGGTAACTTTAGCTAAAGGGAGGAGTACATCAGCTAGAACCGCCACAAAAGGACTCGGGGAAGAACCAAATCAGCCAATGTTCAGAGTTCCTACTGGATTTTGTTTTCGCTGTGGGTTTGCAGGGCATATAAAGCGACAGTGTCCTAATGCAGAGAACTTGAAAAAAGTGAACGAAATATTATTGGCTAGTGCAATGCAGGGAAACTTCAAAGGGCTTCAGTGAAGGAGCCAGCTGAGTGCCCAGTTACAAAGAGCTCCATAAAATCTAACATCAAGAGACAGCATCCTGGATCTCCTTTCCACACAAACCCTTGTAATAGGAGAGAGAAACTACCTGCTTTGCACACTACTAGCTCATCTGAGGTGAACAACCGAATTGGAAAGCCATCTCAGCCAAAATCTCAGCATCTGAGACCACAAAGCATTACTAAGCAAGAGTCTTATCCTTTAAAATGGTGAGGTCAACACGTAGTACCTCAACCACATGCTGACTGTCATACAGCTGAACAGCACTGGAAACAGAAACTACCTGATGGCCTACTGGGACCGCCCATGTTGTGTCAGTGAAAATAGGAGTGTATAGTAAAGCCCTGTTGGATACTGGTGCACAAATCACCATTCCATAGAGAGACTTCTACCAAAAATACTTAAAGCATTTGTCACTTGGAAAGTTAGAAGATTTGGCGATCTGGGGTCTAAGTGGCACGATTTTCCCTTAGGATGGTCATGTCTCACTCAAGTTAGAATTTTCCACTTCAATTGTTGGGTCAACAGAAGTTTTGGAAACACTTGCTGTTGTGTGTCCCAGGCCAAAAGGAAATAATTCAGCATCTATTTTAGTGGGGACAAATACTGAACTCGTCAGAAGAATGCTAATGCCTCAGTTGACCCAGGAACACCCAACACTACATCCTCTCCAGAGACCAGTTTTCTGTGTCTTTCAAAGGGAGAAGGATAGTAAGAAAGATGAGATTGGTCATGTGTGGACCCTGTCTGGTAAAGAGCATATAATTCATCCTGGTCAGGTCACCTGCTTCAGAACCAAAGTGAGGATGTGTGGACAAACTGTTTCCTCTCATCTCATGATGGAAACAGATACAGAAAGTGACTTGCCACCAGGGCTGGAACTAATCCCAGAAGTTTGGCCTCTGGACAAGTTAAAGTATCCTTATGACATTTTGTTTCTGGGGTTAAAGAATAAAGGAAGTACTCCCATTGTCCTGCGTTCACAAGTGTGTTTGGGAAATGTTTATGCTGCCACTCCCTTACCTGCTTCAGTGTTGACAAGGAATGAGAGCAAGGCCAACGAGTTGAAACTGGAAGATATTGATATAGAAGGTGGTCTCTTGCCCCCTGAGTGGCTAACCAGAGTTAAAGAGCTACTAATGAAAAAGAAAAATTGTTTTTCTACTAGTGAACTAGATGTGGGCTGTGCAAAAAGTGCAGAACACTGAATAAGAGTAAAAGAGGACCGGCCTTTCAGGGAACATTCCAGAAGAGTAGCTCCAGAAGACCTGGAGGACTTAAGAAAACATTTGGGAGAACTAAAAGCCACAGGGATAATTCGAGAGTCAAGAAGTCCATATGCCTCTCCCATTGTTGTCAGGAAAAAGAATGGGTCAATTTGCATGTGTTTTGACTATCGTACTCTGAATCAGCGAACCATTCCAGACCAGTACACAACTCCCCGGATTGAAGATGCTCTAAATTGCCTGGTGGGCAGAAAGTGGTTCAGTGTGCTAGACTGGGAGTGGATACTATCAAATCCGTATGCACCCAGAAGATAGAGAAGACTGCCTTTATCACCCCTTTGGGATTTTTTTTGAGGTTTATCAAGGTTTATCAAATGCACCGGCAACTTTCCAGAGAATCATGGAAAGAACAGTTGGGGACATGCATCTCCTGGAAGTCTTAGTCTACCTGGACGACATCATTGTCTTTGGAAGGACCCTAGAGGAGCATGAAGAAAGACTGATGAAGGTATTGGACAGGATTGAGAAGGAAGGCCAGAAGTTGTCATTGGACAAATGCAAGTTCTTCCAACCTTCAGTGACCTATGTGGGGCATGTAGTGTCTACAAATGGAATATCCACAGATCCCATCAAAGTTGTAGAGGTGACATCTTGGCCCAGACTCAAAACTGTCACAGAGCTGCGATCTTTCCTTGGGTTCTGCAGTTACTATAGAAGGATTGTGGAAAGATTTTCAAAGATAGCAAGACCCATCAACCATTTGCTCCAAAATGCAGAGAAAGCAAATGAAACAGATGAAGATATCCTTGTGAAAAATCCTAACGGATCGAGAGCTGTTGGGCTCCTGAGTGCGAAGAGTCATATGAACAGCTTAAGTATTGCCTCACACATGCCCCTGTGCTGGCATATTCTGACTCAACAAAGCCATACACTTTACATGTGGATGGCTTAGGAGGAGTCCTTTACCAGGAGTATGATAAGAAGCTGAGACCTCTGGCTTTTATCAATCAGAGTTTATCCCCCACAGAAAGACACTACCCTGCGCACAAGTTGGAATTCCTTGCCTTAAAGTGGGCGGTAGTGGACAAGCTGCATGACTATCTCTGTGGGGCTGAATTTGAAGTGCAGACTGACAGCAATCCTTTGACATACATCCAGACCACTGCAAAGCTAGATGCTACTGGCCACAGATGGATGGCAGCTCTATGCAACTATATTTCAATTTGAAATATTGCCCAGGACACAGAAATGGAGATGCTGATGGTCTGTCCAGAAGACTTCAGGGAGATTTCCACCCTGACGATGAATGGGTGGAAATTCCAGCACCAGGGGTGAGAGCTATGTGTCAGATTTGCAACCTGCTATCAACACACTGAATGTTGGGCCCAGAAGTTGGGTCTGTCGGCAGCAAGCATACCCCAAGCTTACTGTAATCTAGTCACTTTACAGGCTTCATCGCTATCATCTTTGAGTAAAATTGACCTCCGGAGAGATCCAAGAGGAGACCCCTTATGTCAACTGGTGGTAGCTGCTTTAGAGAAGAAACAAGTTAATATGTTCCTCATGGATATTAATCCTCTGGCCAGACTTTTGGCCAAAGAATGGGACAGACTGCAGGTACAGAATGGATTAGTGTATAGGAGATCTCCAAGTGTACTCGGCAGTGAAAAATGGCAATTGTTGCTTCCTCAGAAGTATAGAGAAGTAGTACTCCAGTCATTGCATGATGAACATGGTCATCTTGGTTATGACAGAACTAGGAGTCTGGTACGAGACTGGTTCTACTGGCCATACATGAAGCAAGATGTTTAGGATTATCGTCGTACATGTCTTTGTTGCATTCGGAGAAAGACTCTGCTGACCAGAGCTGCCTCATTGGGTCAAGTGGAAAGTAGTGGACCCATGGAACTGGTCTGTATAGATTTTCTGTGCATTGAACTAGATGAAGACGGGATCAGTAATGTGCTGGTGGTGACGGACCACTATACCAGATATGCTCAGACATTTCCCACTCGAGATCAGAAAGCTATTACAGTGGCAAAACTACTAGTTGAGAAGTTCTTTGTACACTATGGCTTGCCAAAAATGATGCACTTTGATCAAGGATGTGATTTTGAGAGCAAGCTTGTCCATGAACTACTCACTCTGTTGGGAGTCCAAAAAAGCCGCACCACTCCTTATCATCCTCAAGGGGATCCTCAGCCTGAGCGTTTCAGCAAAACTTTATTAGACATGTTGGGGACACCATCTGCTGAGAAGAAGAGTCAATGGAGTAAATATGTAGCCACAGTGGTGCATGCTTAGAACAGTACTAAAAATGATGCTACATGATTCTCACCTTACTTCCTAATGTTTGGAAGAGAAGCTCGTCTTCCTCTTGACGTCACCTTTGGAGTCGCAGCTGATGATACACCAGTGCTATCTGATGGCAGTTATGTGGAGAGATTCAAGAAGAACCTCAGACAGGCTTATGAGCTTGCTGAAAAATCAACCGGACAAAGACATCAGCGAATCAAGGCTCACAATGACAAAAAAGGAAAGATGCATGATTTGCAACCAGGGGACAGAGTTCTTTTGAGGAATTTGGGATTACAAGGAAAGCATAAACTAGCTGACCACTGATGATCTGATATTTACATAATTTCTTCTCAGCTAACTAATATCCCTGTCTACCAAGTTTGCCCTGAGAGGAAAGAATGACCCATTAAAACCTGGCACTGCAACAACTTAATGCCTTTGGCAAAATCAGTGAGACTCATGAATCTGGAACCCAGAATGGCTCAGCGGAAGACTAACTCAAGGCGATCCAGAAGAATAACGCGGAGAGGAACTATCCTCTATAGTGTTAAAGGGCCTGTGTTTCCTCCTGCTGAAGGAGGGGACAGTGATGATGACTGGGGTTTCAGTGGACTTTTTTATGTGGATGTTCAAGACCCCGTGGGCTGTAATCTCAGTGTAAATCCACCAGAATTCGTTCCTTGTCATTTTGAGCAGCCCAGACCTAACAATAGACTAAGTAATGTTTCTGTACCTTTTACAGAACCTGATACTGATGGAGGCCCTGCTATGCAAACTTCAGAAAATAGTGCTGAGGATAGTCATACCGTTATGGAAAACGAAAGTGAAGTTATGCAAGAGGAGATCTTAGGAGTAGACAGTATGCCTACTGAAGAACTGGACATTGAATGTGATGTGAGTGACAAACCTTCAGAGCAAAATTCCGTAGCTGTCTCTTCCGAACCAAAGTTGCAGAGACTGATTCGGCCCCCACAAAGACTTACATATAACAGTTTGGGACATAGTACACAGGAACCTGTGACCACAGCTCATCGGAGAGTCTGCGTCCATAATCCCTATGCCTCCTACTCCACTGGTGGCACCCCTTCCTAAGTTATGCATAAGGCTGATTACCCTTGGTGAAATGTACCTTTTGAATGCAAAAATATTGTGCAGTTGATGGTGCATTAGTGCATGTAAAGATTTTGCTGCTAATCTACCTTTGACTTGGGGGGACCCAAGATTTTCAAGTGGGGGAGAGTGTAGCTTGCACTGTATTTCATTGTAGAAGTAATAGACTGTAGTTTTTTACATTACACCACAAGGTGGAGCTCTTTTCAGGAATATAAAAGACAATTTTGAAAGTGAAAGAGGAGACAGAGATACTAGCTTAAGGAGGGAAGACTGAAACAGATAGCTGAAGGAAAAAAGGCCTTGCAGCATGACTGGATTTTCTTTTCTGGTACTTTGGGGACAGCGAAGTGAAGTAGCAGATTGTGTCTGACTTTTGCTGAAATCCTGGAAGATGGTATTTTGTGGAATCAGGAGAGAAGTCTGAAACCAGTAGTTCCACGCCTGCATATAATTCAGCAAGAAAAGGAGTTCCTGTGAGCCTAGTACAGAGAAGCCATAGATGATTTACAGAGTTGTGGCAGGTGATTCTTCTACTTTTCTCATCAGAGGAACCACGGTGCCTGGTCACTAGGATATTCTCGACAGAGTGGTGAGAGGCTCTGGCCGTCGTTTTACATTTTTATAAGATTGTGAACCCCCCCCCCCAAAAAAAAATGCTGTGTGGATTACAAATAACTGTGATCCATATGAGCTCCAACTTGGGCCCTATCATGCCGGCAGCAAGACTTTAAGTAGTCACTGGCCAGTGATCAGGGTATAATAGAGTGCTTCATAGTTGGTCTGTTTAGAATTTATCAAGGGAGTTGAGGATGTTAGTACTGCTCAATGACATTGCATTTTGTCATATTTGTATTGTTGCATTATAAATCTTCATTGTTCAATGACATTGCATTTTGCCCAAGTTAGGCTTGCTGCTTTCAAGAATTTTGCTGCTTAATGACATTGCATTTTCTCATATCTGTATTGTATTATAACTCTGTTATTGTGTAATGACATTGCATTGCTTTTCCGTGTTTGTATTGCTGCATTATAAAGCTTTACTGCTCACTGATATTGCCTTCTTTGTGCATGTATGAAAGTCAAGACCTTTTTCTGTTGAGTTCTGTGGAACAGGGTGAATGTTTTCATTGCATGCATATCTTACCTTGCCTTATTGCTAACTGGTGTACTGTTGAAATAATTTGTTTGTGGTTGCGCTATTGCCTTTTTAAACTAGATGTGTCACCTAGAAGAAAATCTGTCATTCTTGCCACCTTGGTGTGTTGGGCCTATAGGGGTGTCACCAGAGTCAGGTAGGAAGGAACCCATATCTACTTCAGCTACACATGTGGGTGCGCTACACTATATATGGGAGGGGAAAAGTGTTTGAGTAGTATTTATTTCATGTGCATTTAGTTTTAATCATCAGCTGTGGGGATGTGTTGTCTATAAGTTTCGTTACTGTTTGTATGTAGTCTCACTTTACAAGAAGCTGCCCACCTGTTCCTTTAACACACCTAAGTGGATCTGTGCATTCACCAGAAAAAAAAAATATATAAGATGTCTCTCTTTACTGGTGGACCTGAGATTTTAGTTTTTTTTTATCTGTGTAATATCTTGTTGGATGATATACACTGCAATTACCAGTGTGCAGTTAGGATACTGAATATATTACTGTTTCCATAGTTTTCACTTGGAATATTTATTTTGTGTATTACAGAGATTATCCTTTCAGCTATTTATTTAATATTTTGGGTACTAATGACTTATGCTTGATTATTTAAGTATCTTGAAGCTGCCTTTGTTTTAGGTCTCCCCTTTGAAAGCACAGTGGGATTAGGTGATTACCAAAGTAGAGCAGAACTAAAATAATCAAAACACAAGTCCCAAGAATGAAGTAGAGCACAACTGTTGGCAAGATATTTAAAAAGGTTGCATTGGTTATGGTTTCAGTGCATGAGACTGAAGAATACCTTACTGAGCTATGCAATATGGATAATACCACTTTACTGATACAAGATGTGTGCAAACTCTTAGTGCTTTATAATGACATTTATGTGTCCATGAAAATGACTTTATTCTTCTGTTGGCATACACAGAATGAGTCAGGCTTTGTCCGAAACCCAGAAACATTGAATTTTGGATACAACTGAGAGGAAATGGTTAGTTAAGTTGGGTGCCTTTAAATAGCCTGGCTTGAGAGAGGACATTTGAAGATATATTTGAACTACTCTATAGATACATTAATTAACAATTATCAAGTTAATTAATGGCATTAAGAAGGGTAGATTTTTATATTTTTTATGCATGTAGATCAATATATGCTTATTTAATAAGGTAGATTCTAAATGGTCTAGTTTGAAGGAGTATATTTGAAATATGTGGTCAGAGTCATAGATATATGTCAATTAATAGTGATTACTATTTATGATTAAATAATATTGATTATGTAGCATTTATTAGATATTTATTTCATTAATATCTCATGCAGTATACATACGTGAATTTTGTATTATCTTTTTCATAAGTATGGTTCTGATCTAATGCAAAATTTAGTATTATAGTTAAAAGATATAATGTTTTTAGTATATTTTTCTTGCCATCTTTAGCGTAATTTGTTTACTAATGGAGTTAGTTGATCCCATGATTTGTTCACTTGATTGATACTGCATTCATAAAGCTCTTTAAGCAAAACTGCAGTCTGGTGTCTGCTAATAACCGTTTGTATGTCATCCTTAAATATATATGTTTTTGTGGGTGTATAAGTTTCGGTGCATAAGTACTCAGCTACCCAGTACTGCTGACTAAATCGAAAATGCCTAAAGTGCAACATTCAGAATGGTGTACTATTAAACACTGAAATGAAAGATCACAAATAGCAGCACTTACAGCTGCTACTTTATTGACATTTTTACTGATAAGTTCATGTTTGTACGTGTGGAGGTAGCCCCCTTCTGCATCCCTCTTATGGGAGCTGCGGTTCCACATGTCTGCTATTCAGTTATTCTTACTGAGGTTGTACAACCTTGGAAGTCACTGCAGTAAATAATCAATTTCATAAGCTCCCAAGTGTTTCCATAATGTTAAAGGCTGTCCAGCTTTGGACTGGAATAGCTAAGTAGTGTGTCTGGAGGGGGATGAAGGGGGATTACCCCTATACATACATGTATGCCTATAAAGAACTCATTATTCACATTTTTTCTAGACTTGAATTTATCTTTTTTGAGAATATTTTGCATTTTGGGGTACATATATTTTCAAATATAAGAAGACATAGAATAGTTTAAAACTGCCAAAAGTGTATATCATGTTTGTATATGTCTGCATACCTGTTTATATGCAGAACAAATCATCAAAGGAGCAGGAGTTTATGAAGAAAATCGAGGTGTGAAAATTGGAGGAAGAATTTGCAACAGCCACCACTATGCTAACAATGCCCCATTACTGGCTGAAAGCCAAGACCATCTTAAGTAGCTGCTAATCAAAACTAAACAACATAATCTCAGAATGGGTTTGTACCTTAATATGAAAGAGAGGAAGACAAATATCTTTAAGTTTTAAAATCAGTGAAGTTCTTTTTTTTTAACACCTTAAGTTATAATTTAAGACATAGGCAAACATATATTAACAGAACAGAAAACAAACCATATTACCATATTTTTATTTACATACACTATACATCACATATCTTTTTTTTTGTAATTCTCAGCAGTCCAACATTACATAAATTGTTGAATTCCTTCCTTCCCTTAAACCTCACTCCTCCTCCTCCTGAATATTATTCTGCTTGTATTTTCCCACAGTTTCCATTTGTGTAATTTGCTCCTCCCTTTTTAATGATCCCTCTTCTAGTTCTTTTATCTCTTACAGTATTCAATACTTTAAATACAGTTAGTTTATATTTTTATTTCCATTTTGTAGTAATTGCTTTTTTGGAAGCTGATAGAATGAAACTTAAGGCCTCACTATGACTAGGCCATTCACAACTTGTGTCCCATCTGAAAAAAATCATTTCCTTAGGTACAGCTGTTTGCTCATCCAATGTTTCTGACAGAGTACTCTGTAGGGAATTTGTAAAATTTGCCAACTCATTACACTCCCAAAATACATATTCCCATTTGTTTCTTTCTTCCCCATCACATCTCCTGTATTTGAAGTACTGAATACCATAACAGATGAAAGAACTAGCAGAGGGATCATTAAAAAGAGAAGGAGCAAATTACACAGAAATAAATGGAAATTGTGGGAACAAGACATGGCTGTCTACCCGAGGAAAACTTCTATGAAGTCTGTTTGGGGTATAAAAATACCTTTGCAAACACGTCCAAGCAAAGATCCTAAACCTTCTGGACTTTGTTTCTTACTTGTGAACCATGCATCTATTCTCCCATTGTTCTCTTGTAAATTGCTTTTCCAGTAACTCTTCCCACTTGTTTCTGACCTCCTCTGATTGATCCTCTAGTTGTCATGCAGTATTTTATATGCCCTACTAGTTATCCCTTTTCAACAGTAGCATCTGTTGTAGTTTAAAAACTCCAGCAGAGCAGGTGTTTCACTTAAGATTACCCTTTCCTTGTCTCTTTGTCTTTACTCTTGATATCAATCCCTGGTAGGGAAGACAGTCTGTAGCCTGCAGTTCAAACATCTTCTTGGCCTTATCCTAGTCTTTTACTTTCCATCTCTAGTTATTTGGTCCCAATACCTTGGTGCTGCGGTAGCGTTGTCGCCTCACAGTAAGACGTCCTACTCGATTCTCAGCTAGAGCGTCTTCTGTATGGAGACATGCATGAATGGGCGTACCTTCGTTGAAGGTTGTGCGTCAGGGTGGGCAACCTGGCACGTGCAATCTACTGCCAATCATTAGCGGACTGGAGTTCCGCTGTGACGACCTCTAACCAGGAAAAGCCGAAAGAAACAACAACAACCTTGGTTCCTTTTCCATTTTTTTCCCAGTAAATTCCAGCCCCCCTTTTGACTATTTTTTGTACTACTACTTGCAGTCATCCTGTTGGCAAAATCACTTTTCTCCATTCTCGTGTTGGCTTAGTGCTTTGCTACTTTATGAATATCTTCTTCCAAAATCCCTTTCTCCTTTTATTTCTTGAACTCCTCCCCACTTCATCATCATCATCATCATCCCTTTCTATTTTTAATCCTAACCTTCTGTATGTGTGATGTATATGAGCCTTAACTCTGTAGCTTTAAAATATCCCTACAAAGAAGGTACTCCTTAAACCACCTTGTTCTGTTGTAAGGATCAATGTATCCCACTTAACTCTTCTTCTCCCATATAAAGTCCTGCAGCACTTTATTAATTACCGTCCAAAACTACTCTGGTTGATAAAGATATGTCTGGCCTGTATATAAAATTAAAGGAACTAAAAACATTTTCACTAATTCTATCTTGTATGTAAACAAGAGCTTCTAGTTTCTCCATGTTTCTACAGTCTCTTTCCTTATTTCCTTAGCTGCCATAGCAAAAGCCTTTTTAATCCATCTATTCCAGGAGACTTTCCTGAAGATTTTTTATACATCAGTTTCTATGTCCTCCACTCTTATATTAACTGTTAGTTGTTGATCCTCCTCTACCTCTAACCATGAAATAATTAAGTCTTCCATAAATATTTTGATTTTTACTATTTCTCTACTTGATACAAATTTTGTAAAATTTATGAAATATATCTGAAACCTCTACAGGATCTCAGGTTATTTTTCTTGTTATAGGCTCCCTAAGTTTGGCAGCAACTTTCTACTTTCTGCTTCCTAAGTCATTGTGCTAAAAAGTTTTTGTGTTGTGGAGTTATCAAAAGATATTTGCTTAACAGCTATGTTTCTAAAGTCATGCATATCCAGATACACCTTTGTTTTCTCTTTAGCACTCTTTGTTTGCACATCCTCTTGTTCTGTGAAAGTCCTCTTAATCTGCAATATTTTAGACTTAGTCAACCATTCTAATTAATTCCTATTGCATCTTATCCATATATTTTTGTAATATTTCTACCCTGTTTTAAACTCCATTTTCAGTTTTCCCATTCACTAGCTATAACTTTTGAAAATATTTATATCTTCCCCAATAAGTCTCGAATAATTTCCACTACCAATTCCTTAAATTCCCTTTTTTTAACAGGTAAATGGGAAAGTGCTAGTCTCTCATTTTTGCTTCATTACCCTGCATTTTTATCTTAGTTTCCATGATCTGAAATAGTTATTGGATGTGTGACAAAGCTTTCAATTAAATGCAATTGTTCCTGTGAAGTGCAGTTTCTGTCAAGTCTTGCCCAGTTATTGTACCTTGGGGAAAATCTTGTAAATTCTCTCCGACTTCTACTGAATTCACATCATCTGTACCAAATATTTTCTTAAATTTCTTCAGAAATCTACTCTTTTGTTATATTGTCGTTTCTAGTAACCCTTGGTGTACATACTCACTATTGCTGATCAAGTTGCAGTCCCCACCTATAAGTAATATTCCCTGCTAAAAGCTGCTTATTTCTCACAAAGTTTTCTTATGCTTCATAGTAGCAGTTTTTAGAAGAACATAAGTACATAATCTTCCTCCCTTGCCAGTAGCCTTTACTGCCACAGATCTTGCCATTGCTCTATTTTTTAACTTTTCTATCACTATTGGAGCCTCTCTAGCAATTCATATAATTACTCCCTTTTTCCTTTGGCCCTGATATTCTACTGAATATCCATCCTGAAATCCTTTCTTTGTCAAATTAACATGCTCAGTTATTTCCAAAATCTGTCTCCTGCAGCATTTGCTATTTGCACTCAGCATTTCTTAATATAATTAAGTACTCTCCTTTTTGTTCATATCTCTAAGGCCATTTACATCCCAAAGTAATATGAATAGCATAGCTTTTAGGATAAAAATCTATTGTTCTCATCGGTTATACATGACAGTTTTATGTCAGTATGTTTCCAAGTTTTGTGTTACATGCACACACACTGTTTGGCAAGCTGATCTTTTTCACAGTTCTTACCTACATTTGAACTTATGTTTATAAAGACGTGTTTTAGTGAAAGCCCTCAAACAAAAAAACTAAATACATTTTTCAGAACATGCCAACCTGTATTAACTTAAGACAAACACACAAAACTATGTACATCTTTAAAAAAAATGTTTAACCCTCCAGATATGAACAATTGCTCCAAATCAACAGCTGCATTCACAGGCATTACCCAACATAAAATTAAGACTACCCATGGTAAAGTGCATGCTACAGACTGTGTTCACATTTAGACTGATTTCCGTCTGTTCTTTACTTTAAATTTTGCATTTCCCTCAGCAAAAAGTGTTCAGGACTCTCAAGACTAATTGCTTGTACCTGCAGACAGCTTGTCTCCATGGAAAAGTACTCAGCAATAAATCTTTGTAAATTTCACTCACAGCAGCATGCACAGCTGCCTTTGCCCTGCTCATCTTCACTCCCACTGAACATTTCCTAATGGGGAAAAACAGCAAGCTAATATTTTTGATGGCTTTCATCACTGTGTCTTATTGTGAAGCCTACAGGTTACAAAACACTTGTCTATACCTTAAGCCAAAGGAAATAATGTATAGATTCACCTTTGTAAAAATAACAGAAAATATCTTAATTCTACATATAGTATAACCAGTGCACTTTTGCACCTCGCCCTCAACCCAGCAGCCCAAGATCACAGCATATTAACACTAAACTTTCTTTTGACAGTCTTTACTCTCTTGTTATACTGCAAGAGATACATTTCTAAAAACTAAAAAAATACTTATTTACTTGAATATTTTTAACACATAGAACAGTTGCCAAAAAGACTCTCCCCACATTTAGCATACCCCTGACTACACACTTCACAAAACTGCCTTATTATATATAACATGCTGCTTGCATCATGAAACGTTAAAACATGTTTTGCTTTTATTAGTATTTGTATAGCTTACTTCCCCCTCCTTTTAGTCTATTCTAAACATTAATGTCAGAAAGTGAGGTATATGCTTTACAGAACTTCATCTCCTAACACCAGTTTTGTCCAACTTCTAAGTCCAAGAACTCCTGATTCTTCTAGCCAACTCGTCTGCGTTTTTTTTTCTATCAGGCATTTTCCTTTGGAACATTGTAAAAAGGTTTTATTGGCAAAGTCTCTCAGAAGAATGAGAAGCAGAGTCCCTTTCTGCTGAGAAAGCGTTCTACAGGGTAAGCTGGATTTTTCAAGTACAGCAGGCAATCTCAGCTGTTCTCTGTGTACTGTCTTCTAACTGTACCCTTTTTTTTTGTTAAAACAGCACTTCTTGAAAAGCCACCTTCTCAGCAAGTAATCAGTTCATCTGAACTGCTAGTTAAAGCTTCTTCTATTTTTCCAGCCTTTTGTTATTTAGGTTGATATATTCCTTTAATGTTTCATTTATTTTAATCACTTCTCAGTGCCTTTGATTTATTTTTTTCCTCTAAATTACTGGAAGTCATCTCTTGAACTAAAGTTGAAGCTTGATCTGCTTTTTGCTCAACAGCTGCAGAATTCTTCCCAAACAGTGTTTTCTCTTCACCTTTTCTAGTTGATTTTCTTCCCAGGTGTTCCAAATTTCTTCTTGGCTGGTATCCAGGCAGTATACTTACTACTGAGTAACTAAATTTTATCCCAAAACAGTTTCACTGGCAGTCCTTTTTCTCATTATTTTGTCACAATGGGGGGGAGCTGACGTTAAGCTGTAGATCAACAGACAGACATCTTGGAAGTTATTTGTAAAGTTATTTTTAATGGAAAAGAAATAGAAACAGTGCATATCTGTAGCCTGAATAAATCAGTAATGAAATGACAAGTGGTCAAAAAATCTGGCAACAACTAATCTTGTTGCTGAAATGGACAGTTTTAAAAAATAAAACATACCTTTTTCCCAGTATAAATACTAAGACATAAGTATAACTGAGCTGCACAGACAGGAACTTTTAGATTTGATTATGTCAATTTTAATTTTATCCTTGCCATATGGGTTCGGTTCCTGTTATCGGGACTGTCTTGCCTTTTAGCAGCTTCACTGCCAAAACCTCTCAAGCTACTCCTCTAGCCACAATCTCTCTCTCCCCCAGTTACCTCAGATCGTGTTTGCCGCTTTTCCAGGCAGACACATTCGTCACGGCTCTAGAGCTAATTAAATTTTTCTCATAATTTTTTTCCTTTTTTTTTTGTGTATAGTCTTATAATTACTATATCTTTCGCTAATTTTTTTCGTGTATTGCTATCTTTCTACCCTTATAGTTTAGACACTTTCCCTTTTTCATACACTTCTGTGTAGCTTCTGCTATCATCATTTATAACCTCCTTTCCATACACATTTGTGTACCCTATAATATCATTGTTGGTAGTCCCTTTCTCTCTCTCTCTCCCTCTCTCTTCTCTTTACTCTATTAAAAAAAAAATTACAGCAAGAGAGTACCTGCTCATCTAATTTTACAGGCTCTAGGTTCCATGGCAGTGATGATAACTCTAGTTCCCCTAGCAAGATATTACACGAGAGTCCTACAATTGCTGCTGCCATTGTAGTAGTCTATACTGTACCAACCCATGTCATATCAGGTTTTGCTCACCAATCATTGCAAAAAAGATTTAGCTTGGTGGATAAATTCCAAGGAAATTCTCCTGGGCCGCCCCTTCATCCTTCCACAACCCAAGGCCATAGTGACCACGGACGCCTCCCAGACAGGGTGGGATGGGCAATATCTGGGCAAGACTGTCCAAGGCACTTGGTCCCTTACAGAGGCCAACTTTTGCATATCAATGTTCTGGAGCTAAGAGCAGTGCTTTTAGCATTGCAAGCCTTTCAAGCTGTTCTTCCTGTGGGAACAATTGTGATTCAAACAGAGAATAGTTTTTTAGTAGTTAGGTACATCAACATATGATGCTCTCAGACTGTGGCGGTGGGCGATCTCTTCCAACTGCTTTGTGATAGCAGTGCACATTATGGGATGTTCCAGTGTGCTAGCAGACATGCTGAGCAGATGTATTCACCTGCTTCACGAGTGGTCTCTCAATCCCAAGTGACAGGATTTTCTGTCAATGGGGCGAGCCTTGCTATGACCTATTTGCTTCTCCCCTAAACAAGTGCAACTACTTTGCCCTGATCACCTCACCTGAATAGTCACCAAGAGATGCTTTTCTCCACACTTGTTCCCCCTGACTCCTATATGCCTTTCCCCAATACCTGTAATCCCAAAATTCTTACAGAAAGCTCTCAAGCTGAAGAGCAAAGTAATCCTCATTGCACCTTATTGGCCTCAACGGATATGGTTCTCCTTTTTTTATCCTTTTCTAATCCAGCCACCTTGGACTGTGGACCTGGCTCCAGACCTTGTGTCCCATCCAGAGGGATTAGTTCATCCAAACATTGTGAACCTGAAACTGACAACATGGTTCCTAACTCTATACTAGTAAATGGAAGAGATTTACCTGTTGGGCTCATGAAAGGAATGTTTATCCCTTTTCTCCTTCTATTGATAATATTTTAGATTTCTTAGCTTCTCTTTTGAATGCAGGACCTTCCCCGACTACCATTACAATTCACCTAGCAGCAGTTTTAAACTTCCATAATGGTTTGGAAGAATGCCCCTTGGCTTCTCATAAACTCTGCAAATCCTTTTTAAAAGGGAGACTTGTTGAAACCTCCTTTTAAGGATCCTACTCCACCTTGGGATCTAAATTTAGTGTTACAAACCATTGTGCATTTCCCTTTCTAAACATCTGCACTCTGTGATCTAAAGTATTTTGTCATGGAAAACTTTATTTTTGGTGGCGATAACCTCTGCCAGAAGGATTTCAGAAATCCAAACTTTGTCATGTAGACCACCTTATATGATTTTTCACAAAGACATAGCTTCCTTACGGACAAATCCCACCTACCTCTAATATCAGTCAGACTATTAATTTACCAGAATTCTTTCCCAGTTTTACGAACAAAGTTGAATATTGTTTGCATTTGTTGCGTATTTACAGAACGAAAGACACAAGAAAGTCTGACCAACTTTTTGTATCCTTTTCAGTTGCAACGTCTGGTAAACCAGTTAGCAATTTGACCTTGGCCAGATAGCTTAAGGATTGTATATCCTTTATTTACAACAAGAATAACATTGATTTGTCTAGGCCTTTTAAGGCACATTCTACAAGATCTGTAGCCACATCAGCAGTTTTCCAATCTAGAACTTCAGTGGGTGATATGTGCAGCAGCAGCAATGTGGGGTTCTCCCCATACCTTTATCACTCATTACAAATTGGATTTGGCCTCTAGGGGAAGAGCATCCTTTGATTCAATGGTGCTGAGGAATGTTCTTCCATGAGTCCTCCCAAGGTCTGAGGTAGCTGGGTACTCCCCATATGTCAAGAATAAAATTAAAATTGTCAACATCAGGTAAAGCAGTTATGTACTTACCAGAATGTTCCATCTGTGTTGTCCATTTTCATTTATCCTCAACACCTATCCCTTCATCCCCCAGCCTTTGAAGACCCTTTGGTGGAACGGATAATGTACATATAAGTTTTTTCTGGTCATTAAGACATAGCAGATATGGCTTCCATTAAGGCTTCTTTATTTATGACTTTTATATCTAATCTGCAAACTCGATCCAAGGTAATTGGGAGAGACAGATAGTGGGTAGAGGTGAAGCTCCAGAGTTTTTGGCCTGCGCAAGCTGTAGTAACGGCCAATTTGGTCCCGATAATCGGAGCCGAACTCGTATGTCAAGGTTAAATGAAAATGGGCAACACAGATGGAACGTTATGGTAAGTACATATCACTTGTCCTTCTCTAACATAGATGACAAGCAAGTGGAGTATTTAGTTTAGGTGCTTTAATACATAGAACACAACACGTCACTCGTCCTTCTCTAACACAGATGACAAGCAGGCGAAGTATTTTGTTTAGGTGCTTTAATACATAGAAACACATCAGGATGGATAGCAGCATCATAAAATACAAACGAACTGGCTAACAGACAGACCTTACATACATACATGCTTACATCTCAACAGCTAACTACAAAATGGCAGTCAAGCTTGCACGTGCTCAGTATTTATGCACGCCCTTGGATACCATACACACACATTGATCTACATCCTCCCTCTTAAAAAGATTGCCCTTTGTAAAAAAAAAACATTAGAGTTAGACATGCATTACTATAGACATTAGAAAGTAAACACAATGTTCATGTCCATGTTTCTTCATATCTGTTACAGAATTTAAAGATGGGACCATAACATAATCTGGACTAAATTTAGCAACAGGAACAGTCTTCTGTGAACAACTTGCATCAGGGACTTCTGGATTTGAACACAAGAATGGGAATGTCCTCTGGAACTTTCTCAGGAATTGGAACAATGGACAAACTCGCTCTGAGACAGTGTCTCTCCCACAGACTATGTAGTGTGGTATAGGCTTGGACACCGGTCTCAGATGTTTCCGATTCTGCCTAAACTTTGCTCCGTGTGGTTCCGCAGTGTATGATCTTGGATCTTGGCAAATATTCTTCATGACACCAATCCGGTCATAACCTTTGGACATTTGCATCCTTACCACTTCTCCTTCTCGTAATGGATTGAGCCATTTGCTGGTCTTATCGTAGTAGGACTTCTGGGTTACATGCTTCTTCAACAGATTGATTTTCACTGACCTGTTGTTCTTGACACATGGAATCAACAATTGACTACTGATTGGTATCGTGGTTCTGATTTGTCTTGACAGAAGGCTCTGAGCAGGTGAACCAAGATGTTTATCACAAGGAACATTTCTGAGATTCAATAGATTCAAGAAAACATCACTATTATCTTGTTTTGACTTCTCTAGTAACTGTTTTGCACTTTGAACTGCACATTCTGCCAAACCATATGACTGCGGGTACTCAGGGCTTCCTGTGACATGAGTAAAGTCCCATTCTTCAGCAAATCTTTTGAACTGTTGGCTTGCAAACTGTGGGCCATTGTCAGAAATAACTTTGTGCGGACTACCATTTACTGGAAAATGATGCTTCATCTTAGTAATGATGTACTGGGTGCTAAGTTAGGAAGTAAGTCAATCTCGGAGCATTTGGAGTAAGAGTCTACTAACACCAAATAATGACCGTTTCACTCAAAGATGTTGGTTGCTACTGTCGACCAAGGTAGTTCTAGAATCTGGTTTAACTAAAGTAGTTCCTTCTGTTGATGTGGCTTAGTACTCTTACAGAAGAATATGAAAGTGCTCTTTCAATGTCTTGTGACATAGAAGGCACTCTCACCCTCCTTTTGGTAGAATCTGTTCCTGGGTGACCACCATGCAAGATAGTAATTTACTCAGGTTGCAAGGACTTTAAAACAGTTACTTTCAGACCTTTCATAATGATGTGGTTATCCGACAGAATCTTATCTCTGTATGGAGAATAAGGTTGCACTTTTTCAGGAAAACTAGAGTGCTTTGACGGCCATCCTTGATTAATAAAGTGGCTGAGCCTTTGTAAAACTGGATCTGTGATCTCTCAGTTCATCAAGACATTTGGAAGAAAAAGTTCTCACTTCCATGACTTCAAAATAATGGTCCTCATTCTCATGCTGTTCTGTGGTGTTTCTGGGCAATCTGGATAATGTATTGGGAAGATAAAGACATTTGCCTTTCTTGTAGACAGGATTGAATTTGTACTTTTGCAGTCTCAGCATCATACATTGCAGTCGGGCTGGAGCTGAATGCATACGCTTTCTTAAGATAGTGACTAGAGGTTGGTGGTCTGTTTCGATCTGGATAGTTCTATCATAAACATAATCATGAAACTTTGAACATGCAAACAAAATTGCCAAAAGCTCTTCTTCTCGATCTGGGCATACTGCATTTCAGTTTGGGTAAGAGTTCTAGATGCATAGACAGCAGATTGATCCTCTTGTAGAATGACTGCACCAAATCCAAATTTCGAAGCATCACAGGATAGTGTAACTGGTTTGTGAACATTATAATAGTTGAGAGTTGGTGGACTGGCAACTCTGTTTTAGGACATCAGATGTTCTCTGGTGTTGCCCTAACCAAGACCAGGATACATCTTTATATGTCAGCTGTCTAAGCGGTGCTGAAAGTTGGCTCAAGTCTGGAATGAACTTGCCTAGGTGGATGACCATGCCTAGAAAACGTTGCAGGGCTTGAATATTATCTGGTGCTGTCATCTTGGGAATGACTGTTTACTTTGAAGGGTCTGGTCCTAGGCTTGTATTTGTAAATAAACGACCAACATAAATAACCTCTTGTAGCCTGAATTTGCATTTTTGTGGATTGAGCTCAAGATTCACTTGACGTGCCCTTTCTAGAACTTTTCTGAAGTTTCAATCATGCTGTGCTTCACCTTGACCTCTTATTAGTATGTTATCTATGGTAATAGCACAAGGATACCCAGAAAAAAATTGCTCCATTGCACATTGAAAGACTTCACTTGCAAAATGTATCCCAAATGTCATTCTCAAAAATCTGTACCTGCCAAATGGAGTACTGACCATAGTGAGCAATGAGGACTTCTTGTCAAGCTGAATTTGCCAAAATGATCTCCTTGCATCTAAGACAGAAAAAACAGTGGCATTTGACATCAAGGCTGCAACTTCCTCAACTGAGTGCATTGCATTGGATGATGAGGTCTTTTTAGTGCTTTGTTCAAATCTCGTGGATCAATGCATATTCTAATGTCGTATGAGCTACCAACATGGAAGATACCCACTTAGTTTCTTTCAGATGGACAAAACACACCTTGTTGTACCATTTTATCTTATTCTGCTTTAACTCTGTCCTGAATGGCTATTGGAACTTTACATGTTGGCCTGATAACTGGACTGATCTCTGGGTCTAACTTTATGTTGTACACAACTGAATGTTAGCCTAGTTTGTCTTTGAAAAGATCAGCATATTTGGAAAAAATGTACTGGGCAAAATTAGAGTAGTGGTCTTTCAAGCTAACATGATGGACTTCCTTATTAAATTAAAGCAGCCCCATTTTCAAACTGTGTCTGAGCCCTAATAATGACTGGACGAGCCTCTTGAACACATAAAATGACAAGTTATAGCTTTTTCCAGTAGAGTAACATGAAAGTACTACTGAACCTTCAGTTTGAATTTCTTCACCTCCATAAGCGACAAGCTTTTGCACACATTGCCAAATCAACCCTTTCACTGTGACAGACACTAGCAAATGTTCCTGCTGACATACAATTTGCACTTGGAGCCTGTATCAACTTTGAGCTCTTTGGATTTGCCATTTATCTGAACAGTACAAAATACTTCACTCTTTGTCCTTAAATTTACTGCATTAACTGTTTTATGAAGCAGTGACACACCTTGTCACCACAATAAACAGAGCATGCTGGAGGAATAGATTTCTGTCCCAGAGACTTCCCATACTCTGGAACAGGCTACCCATCTATGTCAAGCAAAGTTCTTCATTAGCACTCTTCAAGAAAAATCTTGATGAGTGGATGGGAAATAGGAAATACACCCCAGGGATCACTTCTGTGTCTCTGCTCGACAGTGGCACAGGAAAATAACTTTCTTGTGTGGCGTAAGCCAGGGAACCTTATTGGCTAGGCTTACGTAGGCCCTTGGGCCGATAGCCTAGTACCTACCTATGAACCATCCACATAAAGAGTGGGATTGCAGCTCTCTAATTGATCAAGTCATTTCTTAAAATGTTCCCTTTTAATAAAAGAATGTGGGGCACTTGATTTACAAAACCTTTTAAAATGTTTTTTATTTATTATTTATTTATTGCATTTGTTAACCAGGAAAGTCCAGTAGGCGTGTAAAGAGCCCATTTTCAGTGGAGGCCTGGGGAGAAAAGCTACACAACGATACATACAATTAGAGTGAAAATCACTTAGAAAAACAAGATAGTACAATACAGTTACATTGCAAGAGACTGGTAAATAGCAGCAAAGGTGTATGAAGAAAAATACAATCATTAACATGTAATAATAATAGAATCACTGACATAAAAATCATATAGTACAATTATATTGCAAGACTTTGTGTAATAGAGGCAGTAGTGTTGGAATAAAGAAAAATAAAATCATTGTTATGTACAAGTAAAGACAGACAATTTCTGAGAATGTTTTTGAATGCTATCTACACTGATGTACAGGGTGGATTCAAGTACACAAGAAGGTGATAAATTCCAGGTGAGTAGCTGTGAGGAGATAAAGTACAGAGTGAAAGATAGAGAGGGGTATAAGTGGGGAGGTTGGATAGGCCCAATGAAAGTGACAGGGAGAAGAATGGAGATTAATGTGAAAGGTTAGAGGTATAGCACTGGGAGTTGGTCAAGAGTTGCGGTCGTGTGTTTGGAACAGGGGCATAGCCATGAACAGGGGCATAGCCATTTAGAAGAGAGATGCAGTTTGCTAATTGCTCCGAGTGATGGGGGGAGATTATTCCATGCCTTAGATACATAGTAGGAGTACAACATTTGGCTGGCTGAGATTTTGGGTTTCTCAATGGTTAGTAGCATTTTGTTTTCAGACCTTAGGAGCCGGTTTGGATGATACATGCACAAAATGGAAGAAAAGAAAGGGCAAGATTATGGGTGGTAGATGAGCTTATGGGCTGTAGTTAGTTGTAGGAATGTGAGATAGTGTTGGGATTCTAGCCAATTAAGTTGATGCAGAGCGGAACAATGATGGGAAAGATGTTTTGCATTTATAGCATATTTGGCGACTTTGTTATAACAAGAGTCTACTTTTGCTTGCAAGGACTTTAGTTTTGTGAGGATAGGAGCACCATAGAGAAGTGTAGGAAGCAGAACGGAAGAGGCCAGAGCCTTTTTGGCAGAGAGACTGAGAAAATAGCTGTGCCTGTACAGGGCACCTAGTTTTTGATGGGTTTTTTGACGGTACTGTAAATGCGCAGGACGAATGTTAACTTGTCATCAATGATAACTCCTAGTAATTTGGTGCTGGGGACAACTTCAATAATGGTGTTATTTTGGGAGTGAATGGAGAATAGTGACTTGTCCACAGAGCTGGATTTAGTGGGGGTAAATATTAAAAGGGGTAAGTATTAAAAGTGAAATTGTTCCACTTATTGCATCTGTGGCATTGTTGACCAAAAGCTAAACATTTTTCCCTTTTAGATTCATGCCTTCCACTACAATTATGACAGCTGGCAATTAAACTGTTTGCCGACTCACTCTTATGCTTCACTGAGACTGTGCGAACTCTGGAATTTGCTGGAAAGTTCTGGGGTTTACCAGTGAGGGCTGCAGGGGCTACAGTTGCTGCCATGTGCTTGGGCCTGTTTCTTCTAACTACGTGCTGCATACTATCAACATGAGCTTCATCACTGTGCCTTTTAGAGCTGTTCTCATTTGTAAGCATTTTTGTCTGCTTTTCTCTGAGCTCATGTATCTGACAAATCTCAGTGACCTTATTCAAAGATAAATCACTGTCACAAAGCAAAATCTTTCTCACAGCATAATTTTTAATACCACACACAAGTCTGCCTTTATCAACTCAGCCCTTAAATCACAAAATCTGCAAGTTTTAGCCTTATTTCTCAGGTTAGTTATATATGCTGCAAAAGTTTCACCAGGCTTTTGATCCCTTATGTAAAGTAAGTGTCTTTCCATTGTAACATTTGTCTGGGGGTTGCACATTTCTCTAAATTACGTTTTAAGCACTTTGGGTCTTCCCTTGACTCATGTGGTACAACAATATGACTGTTTTCCCCTTCTCCTGTGTAGATAGCAGGTGCATACACAAATGAACATTTCCTTTCAGTGTCTTCTGACCCAGCTAAATTAAGCAGAATAAATGCCTTTGTCATCTTTATCAGAAAATGCAGCCTGTATGAAAATGTCGTACTCTTGCTCAAACACTCTCCAGTTCTCGGCAATATTACTGTCAAACACAAGTGTACTAGGTTTTCAAAATTTGTCTGCCATGCCCACAAAGTATACACAAACACGCTGAAAATATGGACCTTATAATTTTGTACAAACAAACCGTTCTGTGAGCTTGTAATATTCAAATACACAATAAACTCTTCAAAGTACTATACTTTGCGAAATATTCTCTGTAATGGCTGTATTCTGTGAAATATGCCCAGTAATGGCTTTACTGTAACACTGCACAAACATGCAAACACTTTATAAACTTCTGATAACTCTGATATCTTTGCATAATACGAAAATACAGGCTTTGCAAAAATGTGATGGTTTCCCCTTTATTTTATTCATTTTATGCAATTCGGATTTTATTTCAAACATTTTCTGTAGTAATTCAAATATTTTATCAATATCGTACACATCAGTTTATGCAAATATAATTTAGAACATTCTGTATACCTCGTTTCATATTTTGCGAATAAGAAATAGTACTGAGCAAGTTTTAATATTTGAAATTTGTTTCTGACCTGTTTTACGAAGTATGCACATTTTAGGGATGACTCACTCTTATTTATTCCTCCATTTCCAAGCAAGTGCCTCAAGTCGTTTTACCCATGCCACCTCTAACTTCATGCCCTTTAGACATGCCGCTTCTGACACCATTTTGCTCGTCCTTCTGTAACATAAATGACAAGGAGGTGTGGGGTATTTTGTTTAGATGCTTTAGTACATAGAAACACATCAGGATGGATAGCAGCATCATAAAATACAAGCGAACTGGCTAACAGACAGACCTTGCATACATACGTGCTTACATCTCAACAGCTAACTATAAAATGGCAGTCAGGTTCGCATGTGCTCAGTATTTATAAACTTGTGCAAGGCCTTGGATTGCTTCTTAAAGATGCATGTACACACTGCGCTCTACAAGTACATAACTTTTTTTTTTCACAATTCGTAGGAGATGGTCATTGAATCCGGTCTCAGGAAGCAAAGAAACATTGTACTTTTATTGCATAACTTGTCTAAAGCATGGAGACATGTTGTATAACTTTGAAATCACAAGCAATTACAAAAACTTGAACACAAGGTATTTAGCTTATTACTTTTTAACTCGTACTGAGACTTTGTTTTGTCCAACTTCTATGTCTGGCAATGTATCTGGTTTCTGCTTTACTAAACAAGCTAGGAATTTTTATCTTATCACTTTTCACTTTTCTTGTTTTATGTTTCAAGCATGTTCACCCTCAGAAGAAGAAACAAAGTTTGACCGTACCAGTTAATTATAAAACATTTAAGTTAACAGTATTTATTTTAAGTTCATTTTCCATTAGTAATAAAACTCTGCATCAGCTAGGGTTACCACCTGTCCCACTTTGCAAGGGACAGTCCCTCTTTGGGCAGTTGTGTCCTCCAAAAAAATAGTAAAAATGGCAAATGTCCTGAGATTTTAGGACAAAATTATTTCCTATATTTTATGCAATAGTTGCATAAAACAGTTATTCTGTATCTGAAACACCTAAATGTTATAAGAAATAGAATAAGCAACTAAAATGCTACAAGAATAAGCTTTTATTTAGGCAAAAAATGTAGGCAAAAAAATTAAGTTCTGTCCTTTGTATTGGTCGTGGGTATGTTTCGGCCTGCAAAATCTGGCGTTTGTACCAAAAATGTCCCACTTTGGACATTTGAAAAGGAGGCAACCCTAGCATCAGCATGTATTCTGCATTCACATATAGTCTGCAGTTCAGATAGCAATGCCTTGTAGGAAAGACAATATAAAAAAAAAAGTTTTATCACTATAGCCTAGCACTTCTCTCTCTCTTTTAGTGCCATCCACATGTTAGCATAGTTAATCTACCTACCAAAAATGTGCACTTGCAGATTTTATTATATGTAGATTTAGTGCAGTACTTTTGATCATAGGGGCATGTCTTACTTTTTAGTAGCTAGTATGCCCTTGAAGGACTTGCCGTTTTACAGCACCACTTTTCTCTTAGTTTTTATTTCAATAGTAACTTGGTCTTAGACTTTTTAGTAGGTAGTACAGCTTTTATTTTGCAGTTTTTATATTACTTGTAAAGAGCTGAAAGAACTATATGATACTGGAATAAATGTCTATTTTTTAGCTGTGCTAATCAAGTGCCCAATATCTCAGTTTTTCCTTTATTCGTCAAATCTTCTCTTAACTTTCTGAATAAAAGTTTCTACACACTTAAGTCTGATAATGGAGGTTTATTATATAGTAGCAGCATACAGTGGAGGTAGATGCCAACAGTATCTGAATTAAGTCTTGCTGTCTCAAATAACGTTGTTGATAAACCAGAATAGACTGAATTATACTATCTCTAGCTTTTCTACTCATACTGTCCATGGCTTCTGTACTCAGAAGTGTTTTTTTTTTCTTATGAATGCAGAATTAATGCCACTTTCTGTATTTGTTGGACTTCTGGACATTTGACCTGGTTTCCGGACCAGGACTAAATTTACTGTATGAGCCAGTGTATCAGTACTGAACTTCTGTACTTAATCTCATGAATGTTGATAACAAACTGGGCTTGATTCACTAACTTACTTCTGTCTAAAAAAATACCTCATAATAATACCAGGATCCTGTAAAATTTTTACAAGTTCCACATGCCTCTTTAGCCTTGGTTCCCAAGGATCGTACCATCTAAACAAGATCTGTTTGTACTCCATGTACTGTGCATTCTGTTAGCCCATTTTATTTTTATCCGTATTTTACACTAAAGGTTATTTCTGTGAGCTCATTTGTGTCCTTCACTAAAACATTTATTTCTATTAAAACTTCATTTACTGAAACTGCATGTAATATGAGAAAGATAAAATAACAATATAGGCCTGCTTTAATACTACTGCATTTCTAGGCCTATGCAAAAGAAATACTGTATGTATGGCAAAAAACTACTTTTAAAAGTAATGTCTTGTTTTTACAATTTTTACTTCCTTTTCTCCAAAAATATGGTTGAATGCATTTTAGATAGCTGTACATAAATGCTAAATGTATATGGCTTGCCATTTCAGTCTCTAGGCAACCATTTGTAAGCTCAGTTTTTACATGGAGTCTTGAATGTTTAGGTTTTACCATTTAAGCTGAAACGAACAGTGTTTATTGTAAGTTTGGAGGTTTTAACAGCTAGCAGATTGATTATATATGCCTATGTTTTTAATGAAAATTGCAGTTAAGCTTGTTGTTTATTTCAGTGACAAGGGCTCTAACATTCTGGAAATTACTCTTCTTACTTTTGGTCAAAATTATTTTTATTTTGTTATAAAGCTTGTTGATATTGTTGTTCCACCATGTCGATTTGTTTCTGTGGTTTGGTCTGCACTTGTTGCTGTGGTGAACATCTGCATCTGTGCAGCTGTTTACATGCTGCAGCTGATACGGTGTGGTGCTGTACATTTCTGCATAATCAATAGAGTTAATTAGGTATGGTGGGGATTTGAAGCGTGCCAAAGTATCACTTAGGAGTAGGTTGCTTGTTTTTAAAGAATTTTCTAATGGTACCTTGGGTGGAAGGAATTTCTGGTTTCAGTTCTGTTTCGAAGGAAACTATAGTCAGACCCAACAAATGATGAAGATACACAAGGGATGGTGCAAGATGCTCCCATATTAGTAAAGACAAGATCCAAGATGTTATTCCCAATAGTTGGAAAATGGTATTGGGCTTAATACAGAGTAATTCTAGTTTCTGTAAATAGGCTTTGTGGCTTTCTGTTGTCATATAGGGAGTTCCATTTGTAGCAATATATGGAATGGTATGGGACTTTTCTAATGGTTATTTGGATATTAAGAAGCTCTAGTCCATCATGCTGCTTTTTACCAGGCTTGTTGTGCATCTTTTCTGAATGTAGACTGATACATCTCCACTTTTTCCCCTTCTGCGCAGTAGCTGGTTTAAAAGTTTGGAAGGTGTTGTATCCGTGCACAGCTTGAGTACTCTCCAAAGGTGTTGTATCCGTGCACAGCTTGAGTGCTCTCCACTATTTTAACCCATGTCTTCGCCACTACACAAATGTCAATGTTTCATAATTAAAGAACACTAGTAATAGAAAAATAATTATTCAGCCCTAGTGGTGATGCAGCATTCAATTTTTTCGACCAAACCAGTTCTTTATGTTCTCTTTATTTTCCTAATAGCCTCTTCTTTTTTTTGAAACAAAAAACATCTTTATTAAATTTTCATGTATGACACAGGCAATATTACATTTATATAAATGAAAATAAACCATAACAACACAATCTTAGTTGCAAACATTATACCTTATAAACAGTGCCAATACAACTGTAGCTGCAAACATTGTACATCATTCTTAATATATCCAGTCATTGTCAGTCAACCATTACATAGCTCATTCAAATCCTGCCTTCTTTTAAACCTTGTTCCACCTCTGTATGTTTTGATCCCACATTTCCCATTTTTTCTATGTAATTTGCTCCTACCCTTTTCCAAAGATCCCAGTTCCAGTGGTTTTATCTCTTTTGCTATTTTCGTTACTTCTAATAAAATTGGTTTAGACTTTGCTTTCCATTTTCTAGTATTTTTTTTTGGCAGCCATCATAATTAGACTCAGAGAGGCTGTACTATGTGTAGGTAATTCCGATTATGTATCATAGCTCAAAAACATCATTTCCCTAGTCACTTCAGTTTGCTCAACCAGCATCTCCGACAGTGCAGACTGCAGGAAATCTTTAAAGTCCACCAACTCATTACACTCCCAGAAAATATGTTCCTAGTTACCTCATTCTTCCCATCACAACTCCAGCATTTGCTATCTGCCTGAGAAAAAATTCTTTGGAGCCTGTCTGGGGTATAAAAATACCTATGTAAACACTTCCAGGCAAAGATCCTAAATCTTCCAGATTTTGTTGCATATTTTGTTGCATGTTTGGGAGTCATACATATATCTTCCATTGTTTCTTTGTGAATTGTTATCCAGTCTCTCTTCCAGTCCTTCTTAACCACCTGCGATTGATTCTAATAGTTATCATGCAATATTTTTATGCTCTACTAATTATGCCTTTCTTAACAGCAACTTCTGTGCTAGATTCTACCAAAAACTCTACCAGTGCTGGTCTTTCATTTAGGAGCTCCCTATTTCTTTCTCTTTGCCTGTTCTCTGATATCAATCCTTGATATGGAAAGCGTTCTCTGTCCTGCAGTCCAGATAAGTACTTGGCATCTTCCAATTCTCTTACCTTTCCCTTTCTAGTTGTTTGTTTCCAATACCTTGGTTTTTTTGCCAATTTTCTCCAATATATTCCTGCCCCCTCTGGGCTATTGTTTGCATCCCTAATTGCAGTCATCCCTATCGGCAGAATCTCCTTTCTCCATTCCCATATTGGCTTAGTTCTTATAATACCTTCTGCTCCTTTATGAATATAATATGCTGTATGATTATTATTATTGCTCTCCTTAAAGGTCTGCATCCAAAATCCCACTCTCTCCCTGTTACTTGAGCTTCCCCCCTGCTTCATCATCATCTGTTTTCATTTCGAATTATAGTTTTCTGCTTGCACTATATTTAGGAGCCTTAACTGTGTTGCTCTGAAATACTCCTTCAACTCAAGTAATCTCAATCCACCCTGTTCTACTGGAAGAATAAGTTTATAACCACTAAAGTGAAAAAAAAAAAAAACATAAAACTCGTAAGAATCACGTCCATTCCAAGAAACACCCATTTATTGAAATAAAAAACAGATTAGGTTCATACGTGTGTACTAGGCTAATGGCCCTGGAGCCTTTACAAGCCTAGCCCATAGGATTACCCTGGCATCGTGCCACCCAACCTTAGTTTTCAGTACCTATGTCGAGTAAAGCCACTGGAGTGATCCCTGAGGTGAATTTCCTGTTTCCCATCCACTCATCAATATTTCTCTTGAAGAGGGCCAGTGAGGTGCTCTGCTTGACATGTATGGGAAGTCTATTCTATAGCATGGACAGTCTCTGGGTTATGAACCTATCCCTCCAGCATGTTTGGTTATTTGTGGTAATGAGGCTGAGGTCTGTGGAGCATGTGGTGCAGAGGGATAGGGATTGGGATTTCTTTAGATGTAGCATTTCTAACAGAGCTGGGTCAGACATGACTTTGTAAGTCAAGCAGAGATCGCCTCTAAGTAGGTGATATGAGACAGAGAGTAGTTGGATTTTTTTTGAGTCTGTCCATATAGGACAAATGTTTAAGGCCTAGGATCCTCTCTGTGAGGTACTTTTGCGGCCTCTCCAGTTGTTGCAGGTGTCTAGTAAGGTACATGCCGAATGTGGCATTGTACTCGATGACTGGCCTAATGAGGGAAGAGTAGAGGGAGACAATGACCTCTTTCTTCCTGGATGCAAAACCCTTAGTAATGAGATGTGCCACATAGAAGGACTTTCTGACCACAGTGCCAATGTGGTGGTCAAAAGAGAGGTTGCTGTCAACGTGTGGTCCCAGATCTCTTATAACGCCTTCTGTGTTCAGTGGACTACCATCAATGTGGTAATGCAAGGGAACCAGTTTTTTCCCCAAGGGGGATGACAACACATTTTTTGGCATTGAGCTTAAGGCCATGGTTCTGACACCAGCTGTTGATCTCAGTGATGACTTCAGAGAAGTAGATACCAAACAGGAGAGGACCCAGGACCGAACCCTGTGGGACTTCACTCGTGACTGGTCTGCAGTCTGACTTGGAGTCAGTTACTTTCACACTGTGGGTTCTATCTGTGAGCCAGTTTGCAACCCACCTAGTGATATAGAGGTTGATGCCTAGCTTAGTGAGTTTTTCTATGATTCCTGAGTGGAGAATGGTATCAAAGGCCTTGGCCAGATCAAGGTAGGCTGTATGAACCACCTTGCCTTCATCCACAGCTCTGGTGACTGACTCAAATAAGTCAACCAAGTTGAGCAGGCATGAACTACCCTTCACAAAACCAAACTGTGTAGGATCCAGAGTTTGGAGATTCCCTATATCTTTATTTATTAGGTCTATGATGATGTGTTCCATAGCTTTGCATATCAGACTCGTCAGGCTAATGGGACGATAGTTCCCAGGGTTTGTAGTCGCTCCTCCTTTGTGGAGAGGGATAACTGTAGCAGTGGTGCGCCATTTGGTAGGGACAAGCCTGATGTGAGGCTGTGATTGAACAGGGCACACAAGTGAGGTGCCAGTTGACTCTGTAGTTAATGTAGAACACAGCCAGGGATATTGTCTGGTCCCGTAGAAGCTGTATTCTTGGCCTTGGACAGTGCTGTTTTAACCTGTGCAGCAGTAATACTGGGTGCCTGGCAGTCTACTGGTGTTGTGATTAGCCCTCTGGGGGAAGGGGGGAGTAAAGTTGCACTGAATCTGTTGGCCAGTATATTGACAATATCTGTTGGCTCAGTATAGGAGGTACCATTGTGCAGTAGCTCAGAGCAGATCTGGGTATTGCCATGGAGATTCTTTACATAACTATAGAAGTGTCAAGCTAATTCACTGACTTCATCAGAATTAACTTTAAACATTCAAAAACTCTAAACAGCCCCCCTTTTTATCACATGACCGACAGAACAAATAAAAAACACTTCAACAATTATAAACCAGACCAATTTAAATCACATAATCTTTCTAACAAAATAATATTGTTCTTTGAAAAAACTCCATATATAGCCAAAACCATGAAAACACACAGAAAGCTGAATTAAAGCTGAACCAAAACACAGTCCACACTACAGCCAAGGTACCAGGAAGCACCGACAAAATCTCTAGAAACCATTTATGCGACTCCAGTGTGGACTGTGTTTTGGTTCAGCTTTAATCCAGCTTTCTTTGTGTTTTTCATAATATTGTTCTTTCTCAGACAATAGAAATATTACTAAATGATATCTAAATACAAAAACATTAATCTGATAATACATTTGTTTAAACTGTATGAGAAGTGAGCCTTAGGATACTTGCTTATAGATAATTGTTCATTTAGCCCTGGTGAAACACAGGCATTTAATCTTAATTGGTACAGAGTCTCCTTCTGCTCTATTAAATCAGCCCATGGACCACCAACTAAGCCCTTAGGTATAGTGTCAATACCAAAGAGTAAAAATGTGTGCCCAGGGAACTTTTCCTCTTGCTTATATAGAGAATTGTTAGATTGTTAGTTTGTTATATCTAGCGAATTTTCATAAATCCACTCTCTAAACTTATGCTGGGTCTTACCTTTGTAAAAACCATCACAGTTTTTACACAAAGCAGCACATATAATTCCTGTGGAATTGCATGTACAGGAGAAAGATTATGAATCATCTCCTTGTTGATCCTAACTTTCTCTTTTTGTAGGATGTACTTACATTAACTGCAAAAACTGCACCTAAAGGTACCAAAACTTTTTTCAGTCAAGAATAAGGTTGGTCAGCTTTAAGGCCTTAACCTTTCTTATACAAAATTTTGGGTTTCTCCCTGAAAACATTCGTTAAACCACCAGAACATGAAAAAGTTTTCCAATTATCCCACTTGACTCTAATAATTAATAAGCTTATCCCACTTGACTCTTGTAGTCTTCCCCTCCCATGTAAATTACTTTAGCTCTTTATTAATTACTATCCACAACTTCTCCTCTGGTTGATAAAAATATGCCTAACTTGTGTATAAAACTAAAGGGACTAAAAACATTTTAACTGCTTGTATCTTACTATCGATATTCATATAACAGAGCTTCTGTTTCCTCAGGTTTTTGTAACATCTTTTGTTTTGTCTCTTCCCACATATCCTTAGCTGCCATACCAGTATCATTTTTAATCCATAGTCCTAAATACTTCATTTTCTGATGTCCCCATAAGTATGGATATTGATGAACCAGTTATTATCTGGGTCCATAGTTTACGACTATTGCTTTTATTTTAGCTTCATTCATTTTATATCCCGAAAAGATTTGAAACTCTCTCAGTATGTTCCACAGTACTGTAATGACCTTTCTGGTTTTGTCTGGTATAAAATAATGTCATCTGCAAATAGAGCCAGCTTTTCCTGACTACCATACCAGTTATATCCTTGAATTTCTGAGTCCCTTATTTTCTTTGCCAGTGGTTCTAAATATTATGCAAATAACAAAGGGAAAAGAGAACACCCCTGCCTTGTTCCTCTGCTTAAGCAGAGATTATCAGAGAGGACCTCACCCACTTTAATTTTCACCTCTGATATCTCGTATATCCTAATCAACCTTATAATTTTATCAGGGAATGCAAATGCTTCCATTGCTCTGCTCATAAAGTCCCATCTTACTATGTCAAATTTTTTCTCTGCATCAAGACCTACCATCAATAGTGGCATTTTCTTACATTCTGTTTTCCTCTGTATCATAACTGTTTTGTTAATGTTGTCAAATGTCTGCCTCCCCTTCACAAAACCACATTGATCCAAATCTATCAAGTTTGGCATCACTTTTGCCATTCTTTTAGTCATTGGTCATAAATAGTTTATAATCATGATTTAGTATTGAAATGGGCCTGTATGAAGCTGGATGTTATGAGTCTTTTCCCGCTTTAGGTATTACAGCTACCACCACTTTCTTCCAGGATGTTGGTACTTCTCCTCCTCTTAAAATACTGTTTTCCCCTCCTATCTTCCAAATTTCCACAGGAATACCATCTATTCCTGTGGACTTTCCTGTCGATTAGTTGCATATTGCCATTTTTATCTCCTCTACTGTTAGTAATAGAGCCTCCTCTACCTTTAACCTTGGCATATTTATTTATTCCGTATACATTTCCATTTGTACCTTTTCTTAATTTCAATATTCCTCTGCTTTATACAGACTTTCATAGAATTTTCAAAATATTTCTAATACTCTTACAGGATCCCGTTAGGCTCCCTAAGCTTGGTGACAGGCCTTTCTACTTCCTGTTGCCTGAGTCATTGTGCTAAAAGTTTTTTGTGCTCTAGAAGTATTATCAAAAAACAGTTGCTTAACAGCAGTCTTTTTAAACCGCATATTATCAAGGGTGATTCCTTATTTTCTGTTTAGCATTCTGCAATTGCTCCTCTTCTTGTTCTGTGAGATTCTTCCTATTTTGCATTACTTTAACATGTCAGTCCCTCTTAAGTAATTCTTGTTACTTACTAACCATATCTCCCTTTCTTTTATTTCCACCCTATTTTTAAATTCCACTTTAATTTTATCCCACTCTCTAGCTATACTTTTAGAAGGATTTTCTATCTTCTCTAATATCACCTGAATAATTTCCACTCCCATTTCTTTAATTCCTTTCTTTCCAATAAATAGGTGGGAAAGTGCCATTGTCTTATTTTTAGTTAATTACCCTGTGTCTTTATTTTAGTTATTAGTGGCTTATAATCTGAAATAGTTACTGGGTGCATATCAAGACCTTCAGTTAAATGCACATGTTCCTGTGAAATGTAAATTGTCTAGCCTAGCCCAGTTTTTTTGTATATTGGGAATAATATGTAAATTCAGTCTGAATTCCTAGTACCGAAATTCACATGTTCCATGCCAAATATTTTCATAAATTTCCTTAAAAAAATTTACCTTCCTTTGTTATATTTTCCCTTCTGGGCTCCACAGACACATCTTCACTATTGCAAATCAAATTCCAGTCCCCACTTAAGTAATATTCCTTGCTGAAAGCTGATTATTTCTCCCATATTTTTTTAAGCGCCATTATAGCAGTTTTCTTTGGAATTTAAATTCATGCCAGTGTAATCCTTCTCCTTTGCCAGTAGTCCCTTAGTACTACAAATCTGCCATTATTATCTTTTATATTTTCTTCTATTATTATTGGAGCTACTCTTGCAATTAATATAAGTACTCAACTCCTCTCTTTCTTTGCCACAGGTATTCTGCTGAATAGCCATCCTGAAAACCTTTCTTTATAAAATTCACATTTTCAGGTCTTTCCAAGTGAGTCTCCTGGCATAGCTATTTGCACTCTACAGTTTTTAATATAGTTCACTACTCTTTCTTTTTTTGTATTTATCTATGTGACCATTAACATTTAAAGACATTATAGAAAGAATCATATTCTTGAGGGATTTTTATTCCCACCATTTATAGATAACAGCTTTTTTGTTAAATGTCTGGTTCCAGATTTTGTGTTACATGCATGCACCATTTGGCAGGTTAATCTTTTATACAATTGTTTCTTGTCATCTCCATTTGAGCCTATGTCACATCTTGCAGATTTTTTTGTTTTATTGAAAACCCTGAAACAAAAATACACACACCCCATCAATACCCTCCTAAAGCTTATTAATTTAATAATAACGCACAAAACTGTGTACATAATAAGAACAGATGTTCTAAACTGATAGCCACATGCACAGGCTAGAGACGATCAAAAAGAAAGGTCATTCATGTTAAGATGCATGATATAGCCTGTGCTTTTAATAAGTGCTGTTTGGTTTTATCTTATCTTTATAGCTCTCCCAGTTAAGAAAACACTTGAATGCTTTCAGTAAACATTTTCTCCAAGTCACTTCTCTTTATCAGATTGTCTTCCGGTGACATGCAAACCCAGACACAAACTGCTAAGGATACCTTGTTTACCAGAAAAAATGTATAATATGCAGTATTCTTTTCCATTTGTATGGTTTGTAGTAAACTTGTTACTGAATAAATCGTAGGGTTAACCCAATCATTCTCCTTTGCAAGCATGAGAAAAGCACACTATTTTTTCTTTTGTCGTGCTCTCTTAACCAGACCTTTCATCTCTCCCTTTTCCCCACATTGCAGAGCCTACATTTCTTAAAACTCAACAAGGAAAAAGAAAAAAAAAAAAACAAAAGCACCTGTTTATATTAGTATCCCCATTGCATTAAAATAATAACTTAGAAAATGTTACTTCGTAGCTTGCTAAGAAAGTCATGCAACATTTAAACATTACCATTAAGAAAAAATAAATAAATTTGTTTTACTTAAAATTAACATTCTCCCTTTTCCTCCCATCTCCAAAGTAGTTCTCTGAAGATTAATGACATAATATAGGGCATATGCTTGAGAGTCACTTACAAGTTTAACAAAGTCCACAAAAATCCAATATTTCCAAATTCTCTTGTTCTGCCATGTTTCACAAATATAATTATTGATTTGAAGTAGCTAACTTCATTTGTGTAGCAACCTATGGGTATCGGATCCGACTTCGGATCCGAGCCGGCAGTTTTCAACAGCTTAGATCCAAGCTCCTAGCTCCTCCCCCTACCCATAAACCCCTGCCAACCCTGACTGACCTCAGATCTAGTTTGCTGCGCTTGTCGTCAGCAGCTGGGTTTTCGAGCTCCAAGCTTGGTCGTTAGTTGTGAGAAAAAAAATTGAAAAAATGTATTCTTTTCTGTCCTTTAGTGTTAGTGTGTTGTGTTTAGGTCCCTTTGGTCTGTAAACCCTAGTGTTAACTCTATTTTAGTTATATTTTCTTCCCTCCCTCTCCCTCGCTGGTTCATCAGAGTCTGTGTGCATGTGTTGGGGCCTAACGAGTGTGTCCTCCTTAGCTTAAATGTCTGAGGCCCCAAAACCAATCTTTTCTAAATGCACCGAGTGTGGCAATAAGCTTTCACCAGCTGATGGCCACACTTGGTGTGTTCTGTGCCTTTGGATTGGACACCTTTCCTCTGGGTGTTCCATCTGTGCGGCGTTCAACCCCAGGGCACTTAAGGACCGGAGATCCAAGCTGATCCTGGCGTGTCTCTTGCCCCCGGATTCGGCTTTGGCCTCCGGTCCTACCGTGACTTCCACAGCGGCTTTGGCGGCGGCCACTCCTGCCTCTCTCCCCCCGGCCAGGACTCAACCTCCCGCTGTAGGCCCGGAGGAGAGGGAGGCCAGGAAAGTCAAAAGGAGGGAGAAGCACCACAAGCGGAGGGCCAAGGCCTCTGCGTCGGCCCCCCCGGCTAAGCGGTCTTCTCCCTCCAGGGCTTCCCAGTCTCCTCCCTCTCGGATCGAGTCTCCATGTTTTTCACCGGGTCCTGAGGAGGAGGAGACCCAATCTCCTTTGAGGTCATCGAGGCGACACTCCCGTCCCACCTCGGTGGCCTCGTTGAGATCCACTCGCAGCCTTTCTGATGCGGACTTGGACCGGATGATGCGAAGGTTCCTCCAGGCCCAACTGCAGATGGGAGTGCTCCTGCCTCCCCCCCTCTGGGGGGGAGCTCGACCCCTTTCTTTGCACCGATAGCTCCTTCTCCGTCCCGCTTCCCGGGTTCGGAGCTTTCGGAGCCAGGCAGCCTTGGAACCGGGGATGGGTCGGCACCGACGCTTCTCTCGAGCCTGTCAGGTCCGTTTTTGTCGGATCCAAGCTCTCGGAGCTGAGGGCTGAGCTTCGAATCCGAGGTTTCAGTATGCCTTCGGCGCCATCCAGGTCGGAGCATACTGGTCCGTCGGATCCGATCGCTTCGGTGCCGGCCCCGGTCCGCCTGTCGGATCCATGTGAGGGTCTGCTCTCGGATCCCAGAGAGAGCGGCTCTCCCTCGGCGTTCGACGTGCTGGAGAGGGCCCTGTCAACTGCTTCCAGGCCCCCGGTCCTTGCCACGGCTCCACCCCGCACTCCTCCTCTGTTGGGTCCGGCTTCCATCACCCAGCCCCAGGGACAGCCTGCTTCAATGTCCCACATCATTCCCTTGGAACAGGATATTGCTGGTGAGTCCTCCTCGGACAGCCCCCCCCGAGGAGATCCCCCACAAGCGGAAGTGCAAGAGGAGGTAAGTGGACTCCCCTGAGTCCTTGACTGAAGACACGAATTTGGAGGAAGGGGAAGGCTCCCCAAGGTCACCCCCCTAAAGATGTCTCCTTTGGAGACATCATGGAAATGCTCAGGATCAGAGGTGGGTGGTCTACCCCAAAGTAAACCAAGTCCTATGCACGAAGGGATGCACGGTCCAAACCAAGTAGAAAGCACCAAATAGACCAGCAAGGCAGCACAGAGTTCAATAGATTTATTAAATACTGATATAAATAACAAACTAGTTTCGGCAAACAGCCTTCTTCAGTGTAAAACAGTATAGTCAAGTTCCTTTGAGTCATCATTTAAATACATATCAAGAGCCAATCAAAAATTAAGCTCATGAATATTCATAAATTTAAAACATATTTTTGAAACATGTTTTAAGGCACTTAAAGTTTGTCATACAAATATACAGTGGAAAGTATATATACTAGTGATGTCCGTCCATAACAGGAAAGATAACCACCAAATAAATACATGAAATTAGGCAAGTTGTTGGTATATTCTAGCATGTCCATCTGGCCATGTATTCATACTCATAATCTTATTTTTGTCATTCCATAATTGATTAGCCACTGGCACGTGCTATTAAGCAATTCTTTATTAAAGGCACCATAGGTATTATATATCAAGTACTTATATTAAAAGGGCTCAAACATGCTATATCATATTTGTTCGAGGGGTTGAATTGTATATATGCGTGTGTGTGTATATAGATTTACAGTGGGCAAAACAAATAGTAAACATTGAACACAATGTAAAAATTGGATCGACAATGGTGAAAGGTGACAACCTAAACATAAAGGCTCAAACAATTCTTTATAATAGGCATAAAGAATATTATGTATCCAGTACATATATTGAGAGGGCTCAGACATTCTATATCAAAAAGGGGATATATTTGAGGAGTTGAATTATATATACCCATATGTGTGTATATGTATATGCAGTGGGAAAACAAGTATTAAACAAAATAAGACAATTTGACCAACAATGGTATGGATAAGACCCTGAACATGAGGCTTAACTTCCAGAACTAGAAATGTGACAGTAAATGCAACTAGTTTCAAGTGATGTTAAACTAACATATATAAAGGCTTAGTCACAAGGCCGGCAAATTAGATACCTGTTAATCCTACTACCGCACGAATAGGAATTGACCATTGACTACACTTGGACACTGCCCATATCATACATGATATTGCGGAATAGCCCATATGGCTCAATATCTAAAAACCCTGTTCAATACCGAACCAGGGTGTTTTGACGTTCATAATCCATGTACTTAAGGACATATAAGGAAGAGACAAATAAAAATCCACAACTTAGTGTCCTATTTTTCAATATACTAATACAAACTAACCATATTTCACTATAAATGATCATTCAGTCCCGGATGAAATAAACCCCCCAATGTAGTAATCCAATATTTCTCTTTTTGATCCAGTAGCCCGTGCCAACCCTGTTTGTTGGTTCTGTCTCCAGAAATACGATCAATGACCATAAAGGTGAACCTAGCTTGAGGATGTTTTAGTGTATGTTGATATAAGGCGCTGGTCTCCTTATGGTTTTTGATATCACTGCGATGTTCGTTCATTCTAAGTCTCAAAGCTCTGGAGGTTTGTCCAACATAAAATCCCCCACAATGACATGAGGCCAGGTACACCACCCAATCGCTACTACAGTTACCAAAGATCTTGATGTCAAAAACTCTACTGGTATTACGACTGGTGAACGCCTTGGATTTGAGCATATGTTGACAGGAACCACAGTGGCCACAAGGGAATGACCCAATGAGTTCATCACCATGAAGTGTCAATTGTTTATAGATAGTCCCCCCACTTGCCATATGTTTAAAATGTGAAAAGTAGGAGCCTAGGGTTTTACCACGTTTGTATGAAAAAAGACAACGGGGTCCCAAAATACTTCGCAGCTTGTCATTGGCCAATAAAATATTCCAATGTTTATTGATGATGTTTCTAATCATATTAATGTTTCTGCCATAAGTGGTGATAAATCTGACACATGTATTACGAGAGGATTGATTTTTATTCTTATTCTGATATTGTAATAAGTCATCCCTCTCAAGACGGTTAGCTCTACTCTGAGCCGACACAATGTCAAATCTATCATATCCCCTATTGGTAAACCTCTGACTGAGATCCCTACTGGCCAATTGATATTCCTCCATGTTGGAACTGAGACGTTTGATACGTATAAATTGGGATATGGGAATACTCCTGATAGTGTGACGGGGATGTAAGCTTGATGCATGTAACAAGGTGTTATATTGCGGGTACTTGCGGAAAACCCTCGTAGACAAAGTATTGTCAGGGTTCCTGTATACAGTGACATCCAAAAAATTAATGGAGTTTTTATCATATGTCACGGAAAATTCAAGTCCCCAGACATTGTCATTAAGATACTCAACAAATTCCCGCAAGTAACCCACATCAGCCCGCCACACCAACCAGCAGTCGTCCAGGTAACGTCTCCAAATGTCCATTTCCACCTGAAAGATGTTGTGTGATGTGTCATAGATCATAAATTCCTCAACATAGGCCATGAAAAGGTCAGCATATATTGGGGCAAAAGATGCCCCCATAGCTGTTCCTTGAAGCTGCCAATAACACTGGCCCTGGAAATACAGAACATTCTTATTTAACACATGTTCGGACATACATATCAAAAGAGTGTTGAACCCCGGTGAATATAGGTTGACCCTTTCCAACCAATATTGTAAAGATTGGAGACCCGCCCAGTGGGGTATACTTGTATATAATGATTTTACATCCAAAGTACATAAATACCATTCGGGTTCCAATTGGGTTTCCCTAATTAACTGTAGAAACTGTGTGGTGTCCTGCAATCTTGATCTGATATGTCCCAACAAAGGTTTTAGATATTTAGTAAGAAAGGCCGATAGGGGTTCAGTCAGAGAGCCTATTCCTGAAACTATTGGTCTACCCGGTGGTTTTTCCAAGGACTTGTGGATTTTGGGTAAAAGATACAATATCTGTTTAGACGGTTCAGACACCATAAGTGAATCCAAACATTTCTTGTTTATAATACCTTCCTCAAAGGCCAACCGCAAGAAGGAGTCAATCTCATCCTTAAATACTGGTGTGGGGTCTATAGACATGTACATGTAGCACTTGGCATCTGACAATTGGGTTAACCCTTCATGAACGTAATCCGCAGTATTCCAAACCACAACTGCACCTCCCTTATCAGCAGGGACAATAACTATATCTTTATTGTCACACAAGGTGTTCAAGGCTATCCTGTCATCAGGGGTTAGGTTGCTGGCCAACATAATATGTCCCATATTTTCAAAATGAATATCCCTCAAAATGGAGTCCATAAAAATAGAAACGTGTTTGCTCATAGGAGGTTGGAATGAGGACTTGCCAAAACGGAAGTCCTCAGATGGTTCTGACTTGTTATCCTCAAAGAACAACCTAAGATTTAACGTCCTGCAAAAGTCCTGTAAATCCTGTACTATGTGATATTCCTGACTGAAAAAAGAGGGAATATAGTTCAAACCCTTATTCAAAAGTGCAGCCTGTTCATCTGTTAATATGGTCTTAGATAGATTCAACACATTCTGAGTCGGCCCTGATATGTCTCCTATTTCAGGAAGTTGTCCAAAAGGCCTTGGAGGGAGACCGGAGTAATCGGTCTTTCTGTGCTTTCTGCCCCCCCGGTGTCCCTTACCCCTTCTAAAAGGGAAATTTTGTTAGTTTTCTTCCTATTGGGTGAAACCCTCTCCCCTGATCCCTCAAAATCCGTAAGGGAGGATTCATCACCAGACGTACTATATGAACTGTCCCCCTTATTTTTAAGAATTGACCGAGGTCTCTTTTTGGTGCGACTGGGCCCTGTTTTAACCTGATTAGTGTCCGCAAATCTAACCGATCTGCTGAAATCAAAGGGTTTACCCCGTTGATAATCAGAGAAATCACGATGAAACTTCTTAATTTTGCGTTCCTTTAAAGTTTTTTCATGCTCCATCAGTTCTAAGGACAGTTTTTTAATGTTGTCCTGATATTTCATAGAGGATTCAAACTTTTGAGCATCTGAACATATATTTTTGATTTCAAGTATATTAGAATCTACTGTCCTTTCATAATATTGTAACAAAATGTTGTAACAAAATGTTCACAAATGTCATGGATCCAGTCTGAAGAGCCTCCTGCCAATCTTGGTTTAATTTATCATCTGGCTTCCCCACTAGAGGTTGTGTTCGTATTCGTAATCCTCTGGGAGCCATGTTTTGAGCCGAATATGCTTTGAATAACTTAAGATGCCAAATGTTTGATCTAAGAGTCTTAAATGCTTTGGTGATTGAATGGAAAAACATATCACAATCTACCACAGAAGTCTGAACCGAATTGACTGGATCATTGCTTGGCAATTGATCAATACCAAATACCGCTATATCTTGCCGATCAGCACATAATCCAGACAGAATAGTATTTAGATCCATGTTATGAACAATGTTAGGGTCTGCTACTAATGAAAACTGGTGGAGCACCAAAGTGGCAAAGGAATATGGTTTTTAAACCAAATATGTAATATAATGGTTGAAAGACCCAGTAACATCAAAATGGGAAGAAAATCAAACACCAATCCCTAGTGGGAAATCACAGGGGTGGCAGAAAGCACAAATAGAAAAACCAGGACCATAAAATCCCTATGGCAGGTCAAGCACCAAGAATAACATAAAAGTATATTGCAATATTCGTGTGACACTTTTGACTTATATATTAAATGAAACAACCCAACCTGAAATTGGTTCAAATTAAATATTCGATGGTAGAATCAAGGATCCAATAGATCATCAGAATCAACCCCAATGAGCCAGACTGTCAACTATAAATAACCACTGTGACAAGGCATTAAATTCAAATACTTGGGCACACTACTGAAGGTATTCCATAACTGGAAAAAGGTCAAAACACTATATTTGCTTAAATCCCATACTTTCAAAACCAAGGAAGGTTTTGTACAGGTATATGGGTCAAATGATCAAAAATACAACAAACAAATATGAACCTTACAAAAAAATTTTTTGTTCAAATGGTCTGATTATGTAGTTTTTCTTTGATAATATACTGCCAGTATCACAACTGGATCACCTCTTTGGTCACTATACAATTTATTATGGTTTATAATAATGTCTGTACCAAGTGTACATCCAATTGACACACCCAACAATAATGAATAAGTAAAAGTACAAATTTTAATTATGGTCAGGGGACCGAGCAGTGGTTCATTTCAGAAAAGACACAAGGACTGATGATTGGCAATAACTAACAATTATAAATACCGTATGGATTATTACAATAGTAGGAGTAGTGTTTCCATTTATATCTTAAACCCTTCAAAAGCATTATAGTTCCAAACAATCAGAAACTAACCTACTATAATATATCACAACCATTCTAATCCTGCTGACAACCAAATATTCAGGGAGCCGCAATTATGTCTCAGTTCCATAAATATCCAGCCTATTTTCAAAGATTGTACTCACTAAAATAGTATCATATATTAAATGTGTAACACATATTAAGGTCTAAAGCACAATTATGCTGAAATGTGTTATAAGGATGTCACAAGTGTGATCACAACCAATTATATATATTGTGTTCACTTAACTCATACCAATAGTTCCCCAATATATTGTAAGGAAATATTAGTACTAGTCCGTTAATTGTCAATGTAAAATGTGTAAGAGTTCTACCCCAAAGCCGTCCTCGGACAAGTCTATGTTCCTGGAGGCATTTGAAGCAGGCCCTTCTACCTCTGGGTGTCCCCTCTGGCCGACCACCTGGTGGACCTGATTACCTCCAGGGCGTGGAAGGAGCCGGACACTGTGGAGCCAGTCCTGAAATGCCCTGACAGGATCCTCAGTCCCCCTGCGGATAGGCCCCATTGGAGCAAGGGTACCCCGGTAGATGCCATGTTGGTGGCGGCGGCCACTAATAGGGAACTAGCTCAAGAGAAGCGCCTCTGTCCACCCCCGGGCAAGGAGTCCCGATTGCTGGACCGTTTAGGGAAGCGGGTGTTTAGTTCAGCGTCCTTCTCGGTTAGGTCTCTGAACTATATGACACACGTTATTCGATTGCAGCGGGATCTCATTAAGGAATACGCTGCATCGCCCCCGGAGTCCATGTCGGCAGAGGACAAACAGCTGTACTCCACCCGTATGGCCACTCTTAGGTCCATTTCCAATACCTCTATGCGGCTACTATTGCATGCGACAGAGGGAGCCACTAGAGCCAGCGGAGCAGGCCTTGTCATGAGGCATCAGGCCTGGCTCCGGCATTGTGATTTCGCGGAACCCTTTAAGGCGTTGTTCACAAATGCCCCTTTTGATGGTCCTACCCTATTTGGAAAGACCGTTCGTGACACCTTGGTCCAGAGCGAAAAGGACGGGAAGATGTTGTCTGCCGTCGGAGTCCGCTTCTCTGCTCCCCTTAAGTCCTTCTCCAAGAACCAAAAGGGACAGAAGAAGATGTGGTTCCGGAAGTCACAACAGTCCTAGCCCACTCTGGATCCCCAGTTTTTCCGCGGCAGAGGAGGACAGGGAGGATGCCGCCCTAGAGGCAGAGGGGCCCTGAAGAACTTTGGGTCCAGAGAACCTTTCTCTGACCGGCCCACGCAGCAGCCCTGAGGGGCTGCCCGACTGCTCCACTCTGGAGGCAGTCAGGGGACGTTTCTCGAGGCACCCGGCAGCTTGGGAGTCCATCACAGCAGACTGCTGGGTGCTTCGCATCATATCCAGAGCTTACCAGATTCCTTTCACTTACCCCCATCTCTTCCCCAAGCACCTCCCCGATGTCCCACCCGATCAGAGAGAGGCCGCAGCTGCAGAAATTCAGCAGCTGCTAGAAAAAAGAGCCATCCAACACGTCCCCCTAGACCAGCTCGGATCGGGTTATTACTCCAGGTTCTTTTTGGTGCCAAAAAAGACGGGGGACTTGAGGCCAATCCTCGATCTCTCCCTCTTGAACCTGTCAGTAACCAAAGAGAAGTTCCGGATGGTCACTCTTCAATCCATTCTCCTCCTTTTACGGGAGAATGATTGGATGTGCTCTATAGACCTCAAGGATGCATACTACCACATTCTCATGGACAGACAATCCAGGAGGTTTCTCCGCTTCCAGCTAGGGGCCAGTCATTACCAATTCAGGGCTCTCCCCTTTGGTCTCTCCTCAGCCCCCAGGGTGTTCACCAAAGTGTTAGTGATAGCGGCCCACCTGAGGCTCCAGGGAATTCAGGTTTTTCCGTACCTGGACGACTGGCTCCTGACCGCCCCGACAAGGCATCTACTCTGCACAGCCAGGAACTATTTTCTTCGCATTGCTTCCTGGCTAGGGATCACAATAAATATGGACAAATCTTCTCTCACCCCGACTCGGGTCATAGATTTCATTGGGGCCAGGTTAAACACAATCAATCTTGTAGCCTTCTTAACCCCAGAACGACTTCGAACCCTGAGGCTTCATGTGCGGGCCATCCTTCTATCTTCAGCTCCTCCTGCAGAATTGGTCCTCAGGGCTCTAGGCTCAATGGCAGCGGCAATCAACTTATTGCCAATGGCACGTCTGAACATGAGGGTTTTGCAATGGACCCTCCAAGTCCAGTGGTCTTTTCATCACTACCCTCTGAGTCATCCCATTCCCCTCAGCAGGGCTTGCAAGAGGGCTCTCGTATGGTGGCTACAATCTCCGGACCTCCATACGGGACGCCCCTTCTGTATGGCCCCTCCACTTGTCACTGTGATCACGGACGCCTCTCACCTCGGGAGGGGGGGGCACTCTTCGGGCATGACTGTCCAAGGCACGTGGAACAACACGGAGACCTCTTTGCATGTCAATGTCCTAGAGATGAGGGCAGTACTGTTAGCGTTGCAAGCACTTCAGGACCTTCTTCCTGTAGGGACTATTGCGATCCATACGGACAACATGTCAGTTGTCTGGTACATCAACAAACAGGGGGGAACCAGGTCTTACCCACTCTGTCGAGAGGCCATGAGAGTGTGGGAATGGGCGATCTCCACCAACCATTTTCTCATTGCAATGCACATTCCGGGATGGTCCAACATCCTGGTGGACAGACTCAGTCGCACCATCCTTTCCCCTTACGAGTGGTGTCTCAATCCGCAGGTAGCGAATCAGATTTTTGCCAAGTGGGGGCAGCCCTGTTGCGATCTTTTAGCCTCTCCTTCAAACACCAAATGCAACAGCTATTTCGCTTTAATTCCCCAAGTCGGGGAATCCCAGAGAGACGCTCTGGTGCATGCTTGGCCTCCCGGTCTGCTTTATGCTTATCCGCCTCTTCCCCTGATGCTAAAGTTTCTACAGAAAGCCAGTCGGTTGGGGAGCAGGATCATCCTCATTGCCCCATTCTGGCCTCGTCAAACCTGGTTTCCTTACCTTTGGTCTCATCTGGTGAATCCTTCTTGGATTCTAGATCCCCTCCCGGATCTGATCTCCCAACCCTGAACCTGGTCAGTCTCAAGCTCACAGCTTGGCTGCTCCAGTTCCACTCGTAGCTAGGACTCCCAGCATCTCTTCCCCAATCAAAGCCATTCTAGTAGCAGCCCACAAGCCTTCTACTAGGAAGATTTACAGTAGCAAATGGAAACGTTTCTCGATTTGGGCGGAACGTCAAAACTTGGATCCCTTCACAGCTCCCTTACCTGCTGTGTTAGACTTCTTATCAGGACTGTTTCACCAGGGGGCTAGCTGTTCCACCGTCAAGGTTCAACTAGCAGCTATCTCTCACTACCATGTCGGACATGATCTGCGTCCTTTGATCACTTCAAAACTGTGCAAGACCTTTCTGAAGGGCACCTTCCTGCTCAGACCTCCGGTAAAGGAAGTGGTACCTCTGTGGGATTTGACATTAATGCTTCAGGCCTTGACAGCTTCCCCCTTTGAGCCTGCAGCTTCAGTGGATCTCAAGTACTTGTCTTGGAAGACAGTCTTTCTCGTCGCCATCACTTCGGCTAGAAGAGTTTCTGAAATTCAAGCCCTGTGTGTGAAACCCCAGTATCTAACCTTTCACAAGGATAGAGTTTACCTCAGGACCAATCCCTCCTTTCTCCCTAAGGTTGCTTCCGAGTCAAATATTAATCAGTCCATTAACCTGCCAGTTTTCTTCCCCAATCATCAGAACAAAGGGGGAATACAAACTACAACTTTTGGATGTGCATAGACAACTTTGATTTTATATTCACAGGACATCTGGTCATAGGCAATCCGACCAGTTGTTCATCTCCTTTGCCAAAACGAATTTGGGTAAATCTGTATTTAAAGTCACATTGTCTCGATGGATCTCACAATGTATTCTTTTGGCTTATGAAAGCTCTGGTAGGCCCACACCTCAGGGAGTCCGTGCCCACTCTACACGATCTATGTCCACCTCTGCTGCCTTTAGGTCCAGGGTATCCTTAGATGATATTTGTTCGGCTGCCACTTGGGCCTCATCTCATACCTTTAGCAACCATTATAAACTGGATATTATCTCCAGAGGGAGAGCATCCTTTGGCTCTGCAGTGCTCCGAAACATCCTTCCATGATGGCCGCCCAAGGTTTAGGTAGCTGGGGACTCTGTCCCATAGATTGCTACACAAATGAAGTTAACTACTTCAGATTAAGAAGTTATGTACGCACCATAACGTTCCATCTGAGTAGATAAACTTCATTTGTCAGCAACCGTCCCCCCCCCCTCCTTCCCCCTGACCTTTGATTGTTCACATTTGTTGTCTTCAGAGATGGTCTTTGATATTGATCTATCTTTAGCAGTTGCTGTTTTAGGGGCAAACTTGATCTGAGGTCAGTCAGGGTTGGCAGGGGTTTATGGGTAGGGGGAGGAGCTAGGAGCTCGGATCTAAGCTGTTGAAAACTGCCGGGTCGGATCAGATACCCATAGGTTGCTACACAAACGAAGTTTATCTACTCAGATGGAACGTTATGGTGAGTACATAACTTCTTATTTTGTAAACCCACATTTGTCTTTTTCCGAGTTACTGATTTTATTTTCCGAAGATTAATAACATGAAGCAGGGTGTATCCTTTAAAGTCCCCCACAAGTTTAACAAAATCCAAGGAAGTCCTATATTTTCAGATTTTCTTATTCTGTCATGTTTCACAAATATAATTATTGCTTTGTCATCCCGCAGTTTTTGATTTCTGGTTTAAAAGCTTTAATCCTGTTCATCTCCATCTCCCAGATGCTGTCTTTGTTTCATTGCCAGCGTATTCCCGATTCTTCTAGTTGATTCTTATGTTTTCTTCCTTCCCTCTGGCAACTAAAACAGTGAAAAATATTTCACAGGCTGTTTCTCTGTAATCCTTAGCACCAGGAGAATGCAAAGCAGAACCTCCTCTTGATTCACAGCTCACCCTTTGTTGGACAAACTTTTATATTTCCTCCTTAGCATGTACTTCATTAAAAAATGATTTTGGCCCTCCAGGAGAAAAACACTTTGAAGACGGCTAGGCACAGCAGGTTGAATCTCATGCCTGCTTTTTGACATTCCTTAAATAATGGAATATATTTACTCTTCTGCCTGGTTACACTGAGTAATCATTCTCCACACTCACTCTACAGTCTCCCACCCTCTTTTAGCACTTTATCCTTCTGCCACAGTTTTGTCAGAATGAACTGCTTCTGCTGATAAGACTGCATCTTTACTAGTAATGGTTTAGGTTGTTTTCTCATAACCAGACTTGGAGCATACACATGATGTGCCCTTTCAATTAACAGTTCCTGTTGTGGAATAACAGTACATTTGCTTATTTGTGCTTTCATAAAATTAATATAATCTGTTTCTTCCAACTTTTGTGGTACAGCATAAAATCTCAGGATTTCCCTAAGGGTTCTCTCCTCCAGCTCTATTATTTTTTAAAAAAAAAACCTCTATTCTTGTGCAGTCTCATATTCAACCACAACGACCAGAAAAATACGATAGTAAGCACGAATGGTTCAAAATCCTTTATTGGTTACGAAACATATTCCAAAATCATAACCAAACCAGACCGGTTTCGGCCTCACAGCCTTTATCAATGGATAAGCAAAAAAGAAATAAATTTGGAATTATAATAAGGTATTTTGAACCATTCGTGCTTACTATCGTATTTTGCTGGCCGTTGTGGTTGTATGCAGTTGGTTTGACCGAGCACGCCATCCTTGTGAGGCATTTCAGTCGCAGTCTCATATTCAGCCAGCCTTTTCCTCATTTCAGTGTCTGAGTTTTGCAGATGCTCTTCGTGTTTCATTGTTGCAGCCATTACATTTGGATTATCTGCTTGCAGGTAGCCCTCAGTCGGCCTGATTATCAAAGTCTTAGGTCCTGCGTTGTTTGCTGTCCCTTCTTCCATGGCGTTACGTCATCAGAGGTATAAAACATGCAGCCGACGCCATTACATCAGTCTTTCTTGCCGTGCGGTGCCTGAAGCAGAAGCCGTTCACAAGTGCCGGTCGGCCAACTCCTGAAATTTTCATTTTCGAGTTTCAGAACCGAAGTCTTCAACTAAAGCTAAGTATCTCGTTGGGGAAACTTTTTCTTGCTCCTTACCAATGTCAGTAAAAGTTAATAATTGCATTACTTGTGGAAAGCAAATACCTCATAAAGATTTTCAGTTGTACTGTATTCCTTGCCTAGGCCCTGATCACGACGTACCTTGCTGTCGGTTTTGTGCTTTATTTAATCAGCGCACTATCTGTCGTCGGTATATTTTCGCCTCCAAATATTTCTGTTTTCTGTTTAATTATCCAGAAATGTTGTCGGTTAGCCAGCCAACTACCAGAATTCCGAAAAAACGCAAAGATAAAGACAGAGACATTCTGTTGAGGTCCAAAACTACCGACGACACTTCTCCTAAGCCAGTCACCAGTTCGCCGGTACTCAGTGAGGCGCTTTCACAGCCCCTGATACCCGCTACTTCTGATTCGCAGGCCTCTACTGAGACCCATTTAGAGTCCGGTATGCTGCGAGATGCTTCAAATATGGAACCCGCGGATGTCTCTACCTTGGATGGGTCCGTAGCCACTGTGCAGGCACCGGCTGCTGAGGGTGTATTCAGGCCTACGGATTTGCATATTAAACCGATGCCTCCTTCTTCACTTAGGCCTAAATCTCGAACCATGCCTAAAAAAACAATGCTCAGGCCTCTTTGCCAAAAAACAAATAATAAGAATGGCTGAAGATTAGTAACTCTAATCAGGGATAGCCAACCCCCTTCCCCTTTCTAAGAGGCCTAGGACTGAAGTTGTTTATGAATCTTCTGACCAGGGTACTGTTTTTTCTGATTCTTCGGATGATCTGGATTTGCCCTTATCTACTTATGAGGATTCTGATGCAGAGGACTCCATTCCCTCTGCCCCCCCCCCCCCCAGAGGATTTTTCTTTTGGGGAAACCTTGCATACTCTAACGGAGCATTTCCATTGGGAAAGCCAGAATTTTTCTGATTCAAAAAAGAGGCTTAGGTATTTTTTACTCCTACCTCAGCATAGGCCTGTACTAGACATCATTGATGATGCTTTTTCGGAATCTTGTGTGGCCCTTGATTCCTTGCCTCTTGCTCCCAGAAAACCTGACAGATGCTACAGGGTCCCTGAGTCACACAAGTTCCTTTTTAGAAATTCTATTGCGGATCCAGAGACTATTTCAAGGGCATTAAGGCTTCTACTGCTAAAAGTCCTACCCCTTCTGATAGAGACTCTAGGGCGCTGATTAGATGGGGTAAGAAGGTTTACACTTCTGCAGCCTTGGCCATTAGGGCTTTAAACTGCCAGTTTCATATGTTAAAGTATCAGCAACATGTTATTGGATTGCTTAAACAGGAAATGATGTTGATTCCTGACTGTGCTGAAAATAAAGAATTACAGGATTTAATGCATTCTGCTGAACAAGTTGGAAAACATACTTTGCAATGTGGTTTTGATTCATTAGAGGACTCTTGCAGGGCTGCTGTTACTGGGTCTGTGCTCAGAAGGCATGTTTGGCTAAAGGAGCAATCCTTTGCCTGATCATGTTAAAGCTAAATTGTTGGATGCTCCCTTAAATCAAGACCACCTGATTGGCAACAAGGCTGAGGAAGTACTTAAAAAGATGGAAGATAAAGCTAAATCTATGCAAACTGTTAAAGATTTCTTACAAGTTCAGCCTCCTAGATTAAGTAGGCACTGGCCCTCTAAGAATTGGTCCTTTCCAGCCCCTTCCAGGTCTTTTCAAACCAAACCCAGACACAGCAAAAGCCCCTGGTTTCATTCCCAGGGGACACACAGGACTAAGCAGTGGGGGGGGGGGGCCTTCACTTCCAGATCTGGGAGTACTAAGACTCCCCCCATGGTAAACTGTCTCAATGACTTCCTTTTAAAATGTCCAAGCACTTATCAACTGACTGCCCCTTTGGGGAAAAGATTGCTCTTCATGCAAAGAACTGGGAACTCATTACCCAGGACAAATGGGTTTTAAATATAGTATCCCAGGGATACAGATTTCACTTTCACACGTTGCCAACACCACGCGGGTGGCCGGACCTACCCCCAAATTAGTGGGCAGAGGCCCAAAAACATGTACTTTCTCTCTTAAGTATGGGGGCTATTCAACTGGTACCGGAAGAGGAAAAGGGACAAGGTTTCTACTCTAGACTTTTCCTGGTACCCAGAAAAGACAATTCATGGTGTCCTATCCTGGACCTGTCTACTCTAAACACCTTTTTGGAAATTCAAAAATTCAAGATGCTGACTCTTCACCAATTACTTCCTATGCTAGGCAAAGATACCTGGTTGGCAACACTAGATTTAAAAGAAGCATACCTGCACATCCCAGTCAGGAAATCTTGCAGAAGATACCTACGCTTCAAAGCAGGCTACACGCACTATCAGTTCTCTGCACTGGCCTTTGGCTTATCTACTGCACCCAGGGTATTCACAAAGTGGTGCCTAGCTCCAGTTATTGCATTTTGCAGGCAAAGACATATTCAAATATACCCATACCTGGAAGATTGTCTAATTCAGGCAGAAAGCCAGGACATACTTTTGAATCATCTGGCCTTTGTACAAAGGGTTCTAACTTCTCTGGGGTACACTATTTTTATTTTATTTTATTTATTTATTTTATTTTACATTTGTTAACCGGGCTAGTCTAGCTGGATATATGTTCATTTTCAGTAGAGGCCCGGGGAGAAAAGCTCCACACATAAATCTATACTAAGAGACATATTAATAAAAAAATTAAGTACAATAAGAATATACATTTAGTAATAAGAACAACAAATACCTAAGGCACACACAAAAATATACTAGGTCAGTAGTAGCATCACAATTAAAATGCTAAAGATTAGCAATTAGTTTCAATAATCCGTCGGAGAGAAAGAAGTATAACGAGTTTAGAAGGGATTAATGTAGAAATACAAGAGAGGAGAAGGGTGAGAAACAAAAGTCTAGAAGGAGAAGAAGTAAGAAGATGGAAAAGAGGGCAGGGGAGAGAAAAAGAGGAGTGAGTCAGAGCATAAGAGGAGAGCAACAGGGCAAGAAAAAAGTAAGTATATGTGTAGCTAATAGGATATAAATGAAAAGAAATCACACCTGGTTACCCTGTCAACAAATTATATTCCTAGGAGCAAGCTTGAATACAACTTTCCAAATGGCTTACCTCACGCCAGAGAAACAGATTCAGTTGACAGCCTACTTCAAACAAGTGGCCACAAAAACCCTTCTATCTGCAAGACAAATACTGAAAGCCTTGGGTTCTTGGCCTCCTGCATTATTTTAATTCCACATGCAAGACTGCATATGAGGAAACTACAGTGGTTTCTAAAAAGCCTATGGTGTCAACATTCTCAGGATCTAGAAGCAATGATTTCTATTATACCTTGCCTACGCCTAGAATTCCTTTGGTGGGCAGATGCCTGCCACCAAAACAAGGGACTACCTTTCACACCACCCCCTGCCACCCAAACATTAACAACAGATACATCAGACTGTGCATGGGGGGCTCACCTGGCAGCGAAGTGCATTCAGGGCAAATGGAATCCAAGTCAAATGCACCTGCATATCAATCAAAAAGAAATGTTAGCTGTACAGAATGCTCTGACAGCCTTCAAGGACCACATTCTTCCAGGACAACTTATGGTAAAGACGGACAACACCACTGTTATGTGGTACATAAACAAGCAAGGGCGTACACATTCTTACCCCCTCTGCAGACTAGCCATGGTATTATGGAACACAGCCTTGAGCTACCAAATGCACCTACAAGCTCAATTCCTGCCAGGAAAATTAAATACACTGGCAGATGGACTAAGCAGAAACCTCATGGACCCACATGAGTGGAAACTGGAACCAAGGATTTTCAACATGTTGACAAGCAAATGGGGGAGCCCAGATATAGATCTGTTTGCCTCTCCCCAGAACTACTAATTTGATAAATTTTGCACAAGGACTCCTCACAAGCAAACCTGGAAAGTGGATGCTTTGTCCTTCAGCTGGAAAAACCTATCAGTCTATGCCTTCCCCCCCCCTGCCTCTGCTTTCCAAAATACTACTAAAAATCAAACAGGACAAACCAAGGATGATTTTGATTGCTCCAGACTGGCCACGCCAACACTGGTACCCCCTCCTGCACAGTGTGTCATGGTTATCCCCATGGCACCTGCCTCAGACTCTTTCCCTGTTGTCTCAGCAAGAGAACCAGATTCTGCACCCTCAGCTTCTAACACTGAACCTTGCAGCCTGGCTAATTGCATAGTCTGTCCTCTACCATCCCTCGGTAAACCTGTGATGGATATCATTTTAGAGGCAAGGAGGCTTAGTACTAGAAAATCTTATGCTGCAAAATGGAAAAGATTCTGTGCCTGGAACCAATCTCAAGGGATGAGCACAGCAGCGCCCAATTTACCTCAGATTTTACAATACTTAACTGAGATGCTTCACAAGGGCCTGTTTTTTTCCTCCATTAAAATCCACGCCTCAGCCATCTCAGCTCATTATAGCACAGAACCTCCCCTCTTCTCTCATCCACTGCTCAAGCAGTTCCTCAGAGGGGCCAAAAATTTGAGGCCACCCATGAGAGCTCCAACCCCAGCCTGGGACCTTAACTTTGTTTTGGCGAAATTCACTCTACCTCCTTTCGAGCCAGCTGCTACTGCAGACTTAAAATTTCTTTCTTGGAAAACAGCTTTCCTTTTAGCAATCACTTCAGCTAGGAGGGTATCTGAATTACAGGCCCTAATGGCAGTGGAGCCTTTCATTAACTTTCATGCAGACAGGGTGTCCCTCGGAACCAATCCATCCTTCATGCCCAAGGTGGTATCCAGTGTGGCTCTTAATCAGTCTATTCATTTGCCAACCTTCTTTCCCAATCCACAGAACAAAGGGGAATGGATACTGCATTCCTTAGATGTGCACAGACAACTTAGATTCTATTTGGACAGAACTAAACCTCAAAGGAAATCTGAACGACTGCTGGTGGCATTTGCTGCAGGGGCAGATGGGAAGGCTATTTCAAAGAAAACCATTTCTAAATGGATATGCCATTGCATTCATTTCTGCTATAAGCACCATGGAAAACCTATCCACCAGGGGATCAGACCCTCACTCCACCAAGGCTGCATCTACCTCTACAGCCTTTCTCAGAGGCATCCCTACCAGGGACATCCTAGAAGCTGCTACCTGGAGTTCTGTGCATACTTTCACCAAGCATTGCCATTTGCTAATTTTCTCTAAATCCAGAGCTGGCTTTGCCACTGCAGTCTTGCTGGTCCTAATGCTATCTAAATTCCTCCTCCCAACCATAGCTTTGGGATTCTACCCAAATGTAATGACTACAACAGTGAAACACGAAGAACATAGTACAGTTGTGTACACTTATCATAAATGTAGATGTTCGAGTGTATTCACTGTTGCAGTCCTGGTTACCCTCCCTCCAGCCCCCTAACTTCTTTTGGCTATACCTCTACTTTCCTTTACTATGTTTAAAAGCCTTTTTGGTGTATTTACTTTTTCTGTTGGAGGTGTATCATTGTACTTTTGTGTTTAATTGCTCCCCATTAGGGGGGCACCTGACATCTGGGGCAAGAAAAACTGATGTAATGGCGTCAGCTATATGTTTTATACCCCTGATGACCTGATGTCATGGACGAAGGGACAGCAACCAATGCAGGACCCAAGACTTTGTTAATCAGGCCAACTGAGGACCACCTGCAAGCAGATAACCCAAATGTAATGACTGCAACAGTGAATACACTCAGACATCTACATTTATGGTAAGTGTACACAACTGTGCTTTGTGTCACTTTACCTGAATATCTGTTTAAAGTTTCTTCCATTTTTTTCCAGCTTTTTGTTGCTGATATACTCCATCAGTGGTTTGTTTATTTTAACCAGGTTTGTGTGCAGATGCTTTATACTCTCCTCTAGGTTACTGGAAGTTATGTTTGGAACTTTCACTGTTTCTTGCTAAACAACTACAGTACTCCTCTCAGTATGTTTCTCTCACCTTTTGTAGCTGATTTTCCTCTAGGTCCTTTATATTTCTTTTTTCCTGGCATCCAGGCAGTGCACTTACTAGGCTGTTACTGAAATTTACCCAGAAATCTAGATCCACTGGCCTTTTTTTTGCTAAGTTTCTCTTTTCAAACTGGGAGAGGCAAAAGGAAATGTGCAGTCATCTTGGAAGTCCCTCCCCAGTAACCTCTTCTTGGGTGGTTTGGAACCCTTTCTAAGACTGAGAACATACATTTTCTTTTCTTTTGACAAATTACAGAATGCCTATACAATGCATTTATTTTCATTCTTTTTGCAGATAATGTAATAATGCTTGTAAATTCTCTTGTGCAATGTTCTGTTTTCTCTGCCTGATCTACAGTTAGCACAAATAACTACATCGCGCGCTCTCTCTCTCTATATATATATATATATATATATATATATGTGTGTGTGTGTATATATACACATATATATATATATATATATATATATATATATATATATATATATATCCACTAGCACTACAGTTAAACCATGTGCAGAACTTATAGGTTCTCTCTGTTTTTAGCAGTGAAAGTTTTCCCTTCCAAAATGTATTTGCACTGTTTGCAATGACCATAATTTCTTGTCCCTTCATAGAAGTTAGAGTATACTTTGCCATTGTGGTCTTTATGTTCTTATCTATTTTTTAAGTTCCATCCTTTTTTTTAAACAAAGCTGGGTCTGACTCCTTGCAGATTGTTTGAACTTAAACATAAAATAGACCATTTTTATTATATTCTTAGTAATACCCACATCAGACTGAAATATAAGAATCATACCTCTGTTAAAATCATCTTCTAAGCCCTGATTTGATAGTCTAATTATACCTTTACCTAATAAAGTTATATATTTAGAACCTTTACTTGATGACACCTCTCTTAAACTGTGCAGTAAATCATGTGGATATTCCCTTTCAGAAACATTGATACAAATTTATTGCATTGTTTCTCATAAATGTCAACCAAAATCATTCTTGCTAATCTTACAAATTGCCCTTTTATCAGGCTTTGATCTGGACAGAAGGGTGGCAACTATTATATTGCAGATAGGGTTTCAAAAAAGTCTTGTCTTTCGGCTTTTCATGGTTAGGGGTCGCCACAGCAGAACTCCGGTCCACTAATGATTGACAGTGGATTTTTATGGTGCCGAGTTGCCAGCCCAACGCCCAACCTTCAGAGAAGGCACACCCATTCATGCACACACCTACCTGCATGTCTTTAAACATTATACGACCGTGGGGAGGACATACAGACTCCACACAGAAGGTGCTCCAGCCGAGAATCGAACGGGAGAATCTCTTGCTGTGAGGAGACAACACTAACTGCTACACCACCATGGTTTCAAAAAAGTATTTTTTATAAATATTTAAAGGAAACCATTTCCTATTCATAGTAATATCTAAATAATCTACATGATTACTAGAAATGTGAGGTGTGAACTTTAAAAATGCTGTAGTTATATCAATGTATTTAATAAAATCTTTAATTTTTGACATGGTGTCTTTCCACAGTATGCAAATATCAAGGAACCTTGCATACAAATTCCAACTGAGGGCAAATAATGAATTAAAGATATAATTCTGCTCCCAAAGCCACATGACCACATGTGCATAAACAGGAACAAAGGCTACCCCCATTGCTACACAGTTTATCTGTTTAAAATATTCTCCATCAAAGTGAATACAATTATTACATAGTATAATATCCATTAAATCTGTTAATAATGCAAAATCCATGCTATATAAAATATATATGAAATCAATGCATCTGATAACATTTTAAGCCTCCATTGTGAGGCATAGATGAGACCAAATCCACTACAGTAAAAAACAAGGAAAGTTGTTTTTTTATGACAATGATCATCATTTAAGTTTCCTGAAAAGTCCCACAAATCTCTCAACGTGTACTTATGATAGGTTAAAAATGGTTTAAATTTTCTGTTTATCTGTATTGCTAAAGAGGAAGTTTTGGACCCTTGTGCCACAGCAGTAGGTCTCAAAGGCAGGTCTGCAATATTTATATGGACTTTTTTGCATGCCAGATATTGTTCGGATCATGGGGTCCCCCAACTGCAGAAACTGAAAAAGGTCAGGGGATATACTTTCTTGCAATAATAAATAATTCAGGTAATAGTCTATATTTTTGCATGCAGTTTCTCTGTCTTTCTTTTTTTTTTTACTCAAATAATTTTTATTTTGTTTTTAAAGAAAACAGTAAATTTAGATTGCAATTCAATAATAATGAATAGAACAATAACATTATTTACAATATTTACAAGTGGCCCAAAGAAGAAAAAAAATCAAAAGAAGAAAAAAGACCATTCAATAAATGAATTCTTCTCTCTCATTTTTTTCACAAATCAACAAAAGTCTATGTCTCTTTGAACTCATATGATGGAGATTGTATCCATTTGTGTTGTTTCAATGAGTGAAAGTATTTTGTTCCAAGGGTTATCTATCCACTTTCTTTGAAAAATTCTTTCTTCCTTGACTTTTATCTCCTTTTGCGCAGTCTCTTTTAGTAGGAACAAAAAGTCTTCAAAACATGGAAAGGTTGTGGATTTCCATTTCCTTGTGATACACTTTCTGGCTACAGCCAAAATAGTCAATAAAATATATTGATCTTTTTTGTTCATAACTACTGATGTTAAGTTGTCAATCTCGCCTTCATTCTTGCTGGATGGGTTCGGAGCCGATCCTCGGCTCCGACTCGGCACATTCTTAGCTTGAGAACTCCTTTTACCAGCTCGAGGCAACCCTATATCCCATGATGCAAGGCGGGACTACCTCAGATCTCGTTTGCCGCTTAGCGAAAGAGGTCTCCTTTGCCAGCTGAGGTAAGTGATTTTCTGGTAAATTCAGAAAAAGCTTAGTTAGGAATTTATTTTCCCCTTTTAGTCTTAGTATAGTCTGTAGTATATTACAGCCTACCCTATTCCCTTCCTTTCAAACTTTATAACCCTTTTTTATAACCTTTAGTATAAAAGTTTTTAGTTAGGCCTAAAACCCTATTGGTTAATCCCTTCCTGTGTGTTGTGTGTAGGGGATTAATTTTGTGTGTTTGTTGGGGTTTGTGTGTGTTACTTCCTCCTAGGATATGTCTAGGGAAGGCAAGGTCTCAGGCTTTAAGAAGTGTGACCAGTGCTGTCAGAAAATGTCTCTGACAGACGGTCACACTTCTTGTGTGTACTGCCTGGGGCCTTTGCACCTGCAGGACTCCTGTGCTTTGTGTCACGCTTTTAGCCAGAGAGTCCTGCAGGAAAGGAGGAATAAGCTTATCCTCCGAGGCTTACTTAAGCCAAAAGGTTCTCCCTCTAAAGCAGGGTCTGGGAAACCTTCTAAACCACCGAAGGCTCAGGCTTCAGTATCCAAGCCTCCTCCAGTGGCTCCGGCTGGAACCGATGCATCTACCGTTAAAGTAGTAGGGTCGGCGCCGGCTGGCTCCGATACCTTCTCTACTGTGGCCTTGTCGGCTCCGGCTGGAGCCGACACTTTATCCAGCATCGGAGCCGAGAAACCTTCGGCTCCATCTGGAGTTCAGGGGACTTCGGCTCCGATGGCTTCGACCCGAAGGAGATCTCGGTCCCCTTCAATACTGAGTATCCATTCGGCTCCGGGGTCTCCTCTTTTGTCGGAGCGGAGCCATCGGAGCCGATCTTCGAGATCTTCCAGGCTGTCTGACCATGACTTAGAGAGGGTGGTAAGCAGGCTGTTGAAGTCTCAGGCACTGGCCCAAATGCTCCATAGCCCGTCTCAACAGACTTCGGCTATAGCCTTACCCCTTGAACTTCCTCCTCCGACTCCACACCAGAGTTCGGAGCCGGAGCTTCTCGGGACAGCGACTGTTTCGATGCCGGAGCCGATACATCCTTCGGCTCCGTCGTCCTCGGCTCCGATCTCCTCCTTGAGGCCTTCCTTGGAGGGATCCGGTCATCGGGTTTCCACTGTCGGCTCCGAGGGGGCTAGTGGCATCGGACCCTTGTCCGACCCCGCTCTCCCTCTCGGGGCTTCGGCTTTGGTAAGCTCGGCGCCGACATCGGCCTCAGAGCCTTCCCTCTCATTGGAGCCAGGAATTCCTGTTTCTTCGAGCGGGATATTCCGGTCTCCCGGGAGGGAGCCTTTGAGGTGATGAGGAGTGTCCTGGCCTCTGAGCCTGGTCAACGGTCTATCCCTCTAGCTCCTCCCTCATCAGTGCCTGCAGACGCCTCTTGCCAGCCTCTTGCTCTCAGGCCCAGGGATCCATCGCCCCAGGTTTCCCCACTGGGAATTTCCTCCTCTTCCGAGGTTTCTCCTGATCCTGCAGGGGAACCCCTCGGAAGAGGACGTAAGAGGAAACACACAGACTCCCTGAGTCTACTACATCTGATACCGACTTAGATGAGTCGGAGGGTTCCCCACGGTCCCCCTCTGAGGATGTCTCCTTTTCAGACATCCTTGAGCTCCTCAAACAGAGGGGGAATTGGCCCTCCATTGATCCCTCCGAGGATGAGTCGGTATACCTGGAGGCTTTTGGATCCCGACCCTCCACCTCCTGGGTGTCTCCGCCTTTCGACCCACTTATGCAGGTTGTGGCTCGGAAGGCGTGGGCGGCTCCAGATTCTGTGGAACCTGTCCCCAGAAGACCATCCAAATTCATTACGGCCCCTTCGGACAAACAGTTCCTTTCCAAGGGTGTCTCGGTGGATGCTATGGTGGTGGCGGCTGCCACTAAGAAGGAACTGGCGGATCCTTCAGTACCTGTCCATCCTCCTAATAAGGACTCTAGGACCATGGACAGGTATGGAAAGCGGATGTTTTCTTCAGCGACCTTTGCTATGCTTTCGCTGAATTATCTTTGTCACTTCACCAGGCTTCAACGAGATGTTCTCAAAGAACTGGGTGAAGTAGTTCAGGATCCTTCTGCTGCTGGGGCTCAGGAAAAGATTGCCTCGCAGCTTGCTATCCTAAATTCCATATCTAACTCCTCCATGCGGCTCATATCTTATGCGGCCGATGGAGCGAGCAGGGCCGCAGGCACAGAAGTTGCTCTTAGATGCCAAGCCTGGATGCGGCTTTGTAATTTTGCGGACCCCTTTAAGGCGTCCTTCACTAATACCCCCTTTGATGGTTCGGCTTTGTTCGGACCTCAGGTGAAGGATACCTTGACCAGGTGTGAGCAGGACGGTAAAACTCTTTCTGCCGTTGGAGTCCAGTTTTCCACTCCTTCTAGACCATATCCCAAGGGTCAGAAGGGGGGGAAGATGTGGTTCTGTAAAGCCCAAGGAGCTACACCGGATGCACGTGGTCAGTTTACCCCCAGAGGCAGAGGGGGTAACAATAATAGACGCCGCCCTAGAGGCAGGGGTCCTCAGAACCAAGGCAACAGGGAGTCTCTTCCTGAGAAGCCTTTTCAACATCCCTGAGGTGTTGCCCGACTGTCCACCCTTGGAGGCAGTCGGGGGAAGGATTTCACTGTACCCAGTAGCCTGGCAATCCCTATCACAAGAGATGTGGGTACAGTCGATTATATCCGAGGGTTACAAAATCCCCTTCGAAAGGTTTCCGACCTCTACAATCCCTTCCAGACATCTCACCCGGTCAAAGGGATTTGGCAGAACAGGAGGTTTCAAAACTCCTAGAAAAAGAGCCGTCCAGACGGTGCCGGCAGACCAGGTAGGATCCGGCTACTGAGATTCTTTTGGTCCCCAAAAGGACGGGAGATTGGAGACCAATATTAGACCTGAGCAATCTAAACAGATTTATCAAGAAGGCAAGATTCCGGATGGTCACGCTTCAGTCCATTCTGCCCTTTCTGGGCAAGGACAACTGGATGTGCTCTATAGACCTTCAGGATGCGTACTATCACATAAAGATTCACAGGCGCCCAGGAGGTTTCTCCGCTTCGGCTAGGGACCAGTCATTACCAATTCAGAGCCCTGCCCTTTGGCCTCACTTCAGCCCCCAGAGTGTTTACCAAATGCATGGCAGTGGTCACAGCTCATCTGAGACGACAAGGATTCCAGGTATTTCCTTATTTGGACGACTGGCTCCTCTCCGCCACCACCAAGTGTCAACTTCTTCAGACCAGAGACTACACTCTGCAGCTTTGCAGGAGTTTGGGAATTTCAGTAAATTTGAAAAATCTTCTCTGCCTTGCCAATCTATCACCTTTATAGGCGCAGAATTAAACACCGTAAAAATGTCAGCCAGACTAACAGATCAAAGAATTCTGGACATCCAAAATTGCTCGGCTTCTTTTGCAAAGCAGCAAGATCAAAGCCAGATTTATACTGAAGGTTCTAGGTCTTATGGCTGCGGCCATTGTTCTCCTTCCACTAGCTCGCTTCCACATGCGTCTTCTGCAGTGGATGCTTTTCACGCAGTGGTCGTACCACAGTCTCCCGATGAGGCACGAAATCTTAGTCACACAGTCGTGCAGGGCTCATCTGGAATGGTGGATATCTTCCCTCTTCTTCATCAGGGCCGACCTTTATTCCCTCCTCCAGTTGCCACAGTCACTACGGATGCCTCTCTGATCGGGTGGGGGCATTATCAGGGCAGGATGGTCCACGGACGTGGCAACCCATAGAATACCATCTGCACATAAATGTCCTGGAGATGAGAGCAGTGCTTTTAACGTTGCAAGCCCTCGATGACTTTCTTCCCACAGGGACTATTGCAGTACAAACGGACAACATGTCCGTGGTCTGGTACATCAACAAACAGGGCGGAACCAGGTCCTATCCGTTATATCGAGAAGCTCTCAGACTTTGGCAATGGGCGATCTCTTCTCAGCGGTTTCTGATAGCAACGCACATCCCCGGCAGGTCCAACCTATTGGCGGACAGGCTCAGCAGATCTATTCTGATGCTTCACGAGTGGTCTCTCAATCAATCTGTAGTAGATCAGATTTTTCTGAAGTGGGGCACTCCTTGTTGCGATCTTTTTGCTACTCCTCAAAACAACAAGTGCCCAGATTATTTCACTCTCTTTCCCCTTCCAGGCCAACCCCTGAGAGACTCTCTAACCCAGGATTGGCCTCGGGGACTTCTATACACTTTTCCTCCCTTTCCCTTGATTCCACAAGTCATTCAGAAAGCCACCGTTTTGAGAGCCAAATTGATCCTCATTGCTCCATATTGGCCTCGACAAATTTGGTTTCCGTCTCTGCATCGTCACCTTCTGGTGCAGCCCTGGCATCTGGACCCAGTTCCGGATCTCTTGATCCACCAGTCGGGTCAGCAGCACCGGGCCATTCATTCTCTCAACCTCACTGCTTGGTTGCTCCACTTCCTTCCTTAGCCAGGCTACCGATGATTTCTGACTCAGTCAGAGACATTTTAGTGTCTTCTTTGAAGTCGTCCAAATGGGAAGTAACATAGAGGCTGGATATCCCCTCATTTCAAACATGTGAAATATGTTTTCCAATTCCTTTTCCATAATGGTCTTATTAGAGGACATACGCGCAGCGCGTATGCATTGACCTTTAACCACATTTTTGAAAACATGAGGTGGGTGGTTACTCCCATAAAATAGATAATCATTTGAGAACGTGTTCTTTCTGAAAATTCTGGATTCAAACCCATTGTTGCTATTGCCAACATAAGTATCTAGATATGAAATTCCTTCCTTTCCACTTTATAAGTGAATTTCAAAAAACTAGTAGTATTGTTTAAATAATCAATAAAACTAGGTATAAGATCTTCAGGTCCTTTCCAAAGGATGAATAAATCATCCAAATATCTTGTATAATATACAATATGTTGGTAAAAGTCACTAGGGAATACAAAGGATGTTTCCCATTCCAACATAACCAAGTTTGCAAACACAGGGGCACAAGATTCATGGCTACCCCCATGGTCTGCCTAAACACTTCTCCCTGAAATTGTAAAAAGTTGTAATCCAAAACCAACCCCATCATATCTACGATAAGGTTTATTCTTTCCCAACTCAAAGTAGAATGTTTTCTTAAGCTTTCAAAAAAGTATTCCAACCCAATATCCTTCTGTTGTACACTTGAATAGTGGCAGGGGACCATCACATTGGCTTCCAGTGCTTGGAGGACAGTGTCTTGGCTCTGTTGGCTATGGCCAGTACCATGTGTTCATGTACATGTTTGTACAGTGCATTTTTGTATGAGTCAACAGTCATGCATCTATTTTCCATTGGCATGGGTGCATTGAAGTCATCCACCCCTGTTTTTATGACTTCATAGTCAGATTTGGAGAGTTTTTTCAAGGTGGTTAACTTTGTGGGTGTTGTGGGTAAGATGTGGGATGCCATGGTTATTATATCATGTTTGGATCTGACCAGGTAGGGATTGACAACGTGGCAACGTTTTTCTATTTGGGCAAACTCCAGAAATATTGATCCCGTTACTGCTCCTGTACATTCTGTTTTAGATTTCCTGGCGGAGGTTTTTCATTCAGGATCCTCGTCATCTACAGTCAAAGTACAACTGGCTACTATTTCCAAGTATCATGTTGGCTTGCATGACAATAACATTATGTCTCATAGATTATGCAAGGCCTTTTTGAGAGGAGTTTTTCTCCTAAAACCACCTATAAAGCATCCTCCTCCGCAATGGGATCTAAACTTAATGTTGGCATCCTTGATACTACCTCCCTTGAACCGACTGCTTCATGCTCTTTGAAGTTATTGACCTGGAAAACTATATTTTTACTGGCTGTCACTTCTGCAAGAAGGGTTTCCGAGATTCAAGCTCTCTGCATTCGTTCACCTTATTTGGTTTTTCATAAGGACAGGGTATCATTAAGAACTAACCCTTCCTTTCTCCCCAAAGTCGTGTCTCAAACCAATATTAACCAATCTATAGATCTACCAGTCTTTTTCCCAAACTATTCTGACAGAGCTGAACAGAAACTGCATTTTTTGGATGTCCATCGTCAGCTCAGGTACTATTTGCATAGAACTAAACAATTTAGAAAATCGGACCAATTATTTGTCTCCTATGCATAAAAGAGGATGGGTCTTCCAGTTTCTAAAGTGACCTTATCCAGATGGTTGACTTCCACCATTTCCTATGTGTACTCTCTCAGAGGCAAACAACTATCTTCTAAGCCAAAAGCACACTCAACCAGGAGTCTATCCACTTCTGCAGCTTTTCAGGATAGACTACCCATTTATACCATTTGTGCAGCAGCTACTTGGGCCACGCCTCATACCTTTGTCTCTCATTACAAGTTGGACTTGGCCTCCAGAGATAGGGCCAGTTTTGGTTCCACAGTTCTCAAGAGTCTGTTCCATTGAGCCACCCGGAATACAGGTGCTAGGGACGCGGTCCCATCCAGCAAGAATGAAGGCGAGATTGACAACTTAACATTTAGAAGTTATGTACCTACCATAACGTTCCATGTTAGTTGTCTTCTCGCCTTCTTTCTTGCCCCTCCCTCCTTCCCCCTGGCCTGGACAGATCTTGAAAAGTCTCCTCTTCTCAGGTTGTTCTCTCCTGACTCTTAGGTAGGAGAGTCATTTGTTAGGAGTTGTTGTTTCCTAGTTGTTCTAGGTTTATCCTTAGCAGGGTATGTTAGCTACCAAACGAGATCTGAGGTAGTCCCGCCTTACATCATGGGATATAGGGTTGCCTCGAGCTGGTAAAAGGAGTTCTCAAGCTAAGAATGTGCCGAGTCGGAGCCGAGGATCGGCTCCGAACCCATCCAGCAAGAAAAAAGGCGAGAGAAGACAACTAACATGGAACGTTATGGTAGGTACATAACTTCTAATTTCATCTACATTCAGGAAAATTAGAGATTTTGTCAAGACAAATGAATCATTATAAATGGCTTGGAGAAATTTACCAATTTCATCCCAATATTTTTTAATGCAATCATAAAAATATGTATCCAGTCTGCTTCACTACTTAAAGAGCATCTCCAACAAATAACATTTTGTGTAGAGCTGAATTTAGCTATTTTGCTTGGAGTGTAAAAGGCTCTATGCAAAAATTTCCAAGTGAAGATTCTCCATGTTTGAACATTAGAAGTTAGTTTGATGGAGTATAATAAGTTATTTTTACAATCATTTGAAAGATTTGTTGTTAAACCTTTAGTTATAAAATTCCAAGTGTTTTGATCAGTTTTAGTCTTGTAAACTATTAGAATTTTATGTAATTTAGAAGTTGAATTTGACTTGTCATAGATCAATTCATATATATAGTTTATGAATTTTGGTTTAGTTTTAAAGGGTGAATCATTAATAATTTTGCATAAATCTTTGGAATAAAGTAAATTCTTTTGGAGACTTATCCAGTCTACATTTGTTATATCAAATTCATTTATAACTTGATGACTACTTAATATTTTGAGGTTGTTTATACATTGGATCCAGCATATAAAGTTGTTGGATTCCCAATTAATGAGTGTGCTATCATGAATTTTCTTTATAATTTTTTTGAGATATTAAATGTTAATAATAATTCAAACCATAGTTTTATGTCAGGATTGTAGTTTATAAAGGTTATGAATAAATTATAGATATAATTTAAGTATGTTAGATTAGTGGGTTTTGATGTGTTATTTTGAAAATTAATACATAATATGTGCCAAAATACATTCTTGTGATTGTTCAAGGATACATTTTTTGTTAATTTGTTTTCATTTAAAAAAATAATCATATGCAAGGTTTTCCAAACAGAAGAGTAATTTAGGTTTATCCAGTTCAATACTAGTTTAAAGATAGAGGCTTTGATATATGTCTCTATATCTGGTAAGTTAATTCCTCTTAATTCCCATGGCCTAATATGATGAGAGAAAGCAATTCTATTCTTTTTTGGATACCATAGAAAATGTAAAAGAATTTTGTGAATTGCTTTTAGAATTTTTTTTATTTGGAATTATAGGTATAGCTTGAGCTATATAATTTATTTTTGGAAGTAATATCATTTTTATTAGCTGTAATCTGTCATCAAATTTTAGATTTAATTTATTCCAGTTTTCTATGTGTGTTCGTGTTAAGTTTAAAGTTTTATTATAGTTTAGAGTCAGAGTAGTATTTATTTTATCAGATATAATAATTCCTAAATATTCTAAAGAAGTGACTTTTTGTCCAAGTATATGACATTTTTTTCAAGTGAAAGTCCCCCTTTCTGTTTAGTAGAATAAGCTTTGATTTAGATTTATTAAAACAAAGACCAGAATTTAGAAAAGAAAATTCCACTTGTATTTCTAATTCTTGTAAAGATTCTTCATTTGGAGACAAAGTGAGTAATATATCATCAGCAAACAACATAATCTTAGAATTAAATTGATTGTGAATATTTAATCCTTCAATTTTTGAGTCTCTATGTATTGTTATTGCAAATAGTTCTATTGATAAGGCAAATAGAATGGGAGGCATAGGACAACCTTGTTTAGTACCCTTAGTTATTTTGAAGGCTTCTGATTTGAACGGACCTAACTTTACATAGGCTAAATTATCTTTGTATATATTCTTTATCAAATTAATAAAATTTAAAGGAAACTCAAAAAGTTCTAAAATTTTAAATAAATAATCCCAGTTCACTGAATCAAATGCTTTTTCTATATCTAGTGTAATTATGAGCGCTTCTATATTATCCCTGTTCAATATATCAGTAATGGTTAGGATTCTTTGTATATTATCGTAAGTATGCCTGCCATAAATAAAACCTGTTTGGTCTTCGTTTATGATTGAGTCAAGGATTTTTTAATTCTATTGACTAATATAGTCATAAATATTTTGTAATCATTATTGAGTAGGGAAATCGGTCTGCATGAACCACAGAGGGGAGGAATCATTGTTCTCTTTTTTATTGGAGTAATTAATGAATAACTCCAGGATGGCGGAATTATGTTTTGAACTTGAACTTCATTTAGAGTCTTATGAAGTAAAGAGATTGCTGAATTTGGGAGTATCTTCTATAATTCCATTATTATGCCATCTATTCCTGGTGATTTGTTGTTTTTACTCTCTCTGATTTTGTCATTTATTTCCTTGAGAGAGATTTGTTTTTCAATATCAATTTTTAATTTTTCAGGTATTTTATTTATTACAGAATTACTTGTTTTTAATCTTACAAAAATAGATTTGTGTTTATTATCTCCATAATGGTTAGTACAATGGAATTTTAAAGCTTCTAGGATATCAGTTATGTCTGACACTTTTATTACCTTTCCCTTCATGGACAGTATTTGTAATATTATTTTCCGTATTTTGCCTTTTTATTCTCATTGCTAAGTTATGTAAGTGTTTTGGAGATGCTGAGAGTGAACTAAATTTTTATTTTTCCAATGCCAAATTCATGTTATGAGTTAGAATTTCATTGTATTTTTTATTTAATTCTTCAATTTCTTTTTTTTTTACCTGAGGACTTCTTACATCAGAGGTGTTTGTATTAATTTCTGTTATTTGTTTTTGAATGTTGTGCAATTCTGATTCCCATTCTTTTGTTTTTGAACCAGGATATAATTTTACCATATAAAAAGGCCTTTAAAGTGTCCCATATTATTATATTATTTGTATCATCAGTGCAATTTGTTTCTAAAAAATATTGAATTTCTGAGTCTAACTATGGCTTAAATTGTTTTAGTCTTTTAAAGTCTATTTGTAATTTAAGGATTAGAGAGTTATGATCAGAGAGTGGGCATGGAATGATAGAAAATTTTATTATTTTCCTATTTAAGTCTGGAAATATAAATATTTTATCTATTCTTGTTTGAGTGTTAAATCGGTAATCACTATGCGAGTACAATAATGAGTTAGGTTCTTTAAAATTAAATGTATCAATTAATTTTAAGTTTTCTGTCCATTTATTGAGATATTTTCCTGTGGAAGTGAGACGTAAATTCCTTTTATTAGTTGTCTCAGAGTTATCTAGAATACATTTAATGTCTCCTCCTATTATTAAGATACCCTTATTTACCCTATTAATTAGTTATATTTGCTTTTTAACTGTGGATACTCCTATTCCAGGAATCCAGTATATGTTTACCAGAGTCCAAATTCTATTCTGAAATCTTATTACAATTGATAGTAACCCCTCTTTATCTTCATAGTTGTAAATAATCTGAGGATTAGCCACACGTTTTCTCCATAGGACTAAGACAACTCCTAGTTTTTTTATATAAGGAGTGAGATAGAATTAAGTAGTTATTGGGTATGCAAGGAAAATTATCATCAGTTTTAAAGTGAGATTTTTGTAGGAATATAACTTATGCTTTTTGTAATTTTAGATATCGTAATAAGTTTGATCTTTTTATTGGATTATTTAAACCATTGATATTTAAAGAAAGCAATGTTATGTCTGTCATTTCTATAGGTAATTACATTATAATTTTGGAAAGAGACATTGTTAAAGTTCTTTCATTGTTGAAGATTTGTGAAAATATACTTTTTTTAAAAAGTAATTTGAATTGAACAAACTTCTTCCTTTGATAGTTTAACAAATGTTTCAATTTGGGCCAAATAAAAAAATAAAGAATGAATAATGAAGTAACAACACATTTTATTTGAATGAATAATAACTTTACTAAACTATTCCACAAACATGAAGTGCTTAGCACTCCTAATCTGATTGAACTAATAGGTTCAATCAGATTTTCCCTCAGGTTCGCCAATCGCATTGAAAAAGATATGCAAGGTTGAGCTCCATTTATTGAAATCCTGAAGGTATCTTAAAATATTTAAATTTAGTAAAAGAGCATTTCAAACACTAAAACTATGTTCCTTGAAAATTCAGCTCGTCAAAATAATTAAACTTTTATTTGAAGTTATAATAATATTTGGGTTAGTATTACTTTTTTAATAAAGAAAGTATGGAGATGAGCATATGTATGCTTATTTTTATTTACAATAGAGATTTTAGTCATGCTAAATATGTTAATCACATAGGAATGAGTCATACTTTTCTTATGATATAAACAATATGAGTTATCATTTAATGTTTTGTTTATACTTCGTTCTATTAACATCTTAGAATATAGGTGTAGAGCATATTCCTTTAGCTTAAAAGTACACTTGTTAATTAAAATCTTTATATCATTTAATAACCAGTTTAAGCTCATTTAGTATAATTGCAAAGTTCATGTATATAATTAACTTCATATGCTCAAATTCAAAGCAATTCACTTACGATATATAGGTTAGTTCACCATTTGTGTGGATATTTCTACTCCATCATCTGGTTGTAATTAATTGTCCAAGCATTTTCTCCTCACTCTTTAGTTCTTTCTCTGTTTTGTCTATGTGTTCTAGTCTTGTTTAAAGAAGGCTACCACTTATTTGTGTCTCCTATGGTCGTAATCGTTCCTGATCTGAGTCTAGATTTTGAGCCCAGTAAGGCAAATGTATTTATCATAGTTCATTTATTCCTCAGTAGTTTTAGTGTGTATTGGAATATTTGTTTGTCTCCCTAGTAGTTACCACATTAACAATACACTCTCTAAAAGTTGATCTGACTATTACCTAGTCATTCGTTTAGCTATTCATTGATTGTAGTGCCCCCCCTTAATGTGAATTTATCTAGGCACTTAAACTGAAATGCCCATAATAAGCTTCTTACTCTAAAATAGCAGTGTCTAATCAGAATGTTCACATGGACCGATTGAAGGTCATATAATTTTAGTATGGGTTCTTCAAACTGCTAATAGGTGAATTATGTCTTACATACAGGGCATCCTGCGACCCAGTTACTGATATATTTACTGCATATCTACTGATAACAGAAGTACTGTGCCTGGTAGACGTTACCTATCTTCACATTTATTTTGTATACATAGCTTGGAATTTTTCTGAGTATCTCTTATATATATATATATATATATATATATATATATATAATTATTATTATTAATTATAATTATTATTATTTTTTTTTTATTTTATTCCTACCTGAATATGTATATTAATCTATCTCGCACTAGTAATAATTTCAGGGAACTAAGTGCTTTCATTAAATGTTTTTCTGTAGGTTTATCCGTTTCAGATTCAACAAAATAAGATGCTTTTGAGTAAGCATACAGTTCTTATGCACATCGCTAACAATATTAATCAAGATGCCTTTCATTAGAGGGCAGTTCACAGTTACCAGATTAGCACAGTGCTTCTTCCTTCTTTTAGACAGCAGTGAAATACTCTTTCATGGTATTTGTCATGTGTTCAGCTGTCGTTTCTCTAGTATTTATAAAAATTTTCTGACTGAATATTCTTTAAATCTTATCATCCAAAACAAGCAGCAGATGATGATTAACACACACAGGACATTAATTTTTGTGTTTATGGAGCTACTCCGGCTGTGAGGAGGGAGTTTTTAATATTACTAAGCTTAGTCTTCATATACATTAGTAATCAATTCCACAAACAAATCAGCTCCCACAAGATAGTTTACATTAAATCACAATACCATGAAAGAGATTAAACCACCTTCGTAAAAAATCAGCTGTCAGGTACGAGATGTTTTCACAAGGAAGACCTGTATTGAATAACATTTTGAAGAAAAGGAGCAAAGACAATCTCTGCTTTCTGTATTATATGACACATTTTCCTTTCCGCCCTTTAACTATCATCCAGTTTATGTTTTAGGGGTCTTATTGCTGCAGTAGAGATTAATCCATAAAAGAACTGCAGTTCGGATCAATGTTCATTTTTATTTTCATTTTGACTGTCAAGATAGCCACTGTGAGAATGTGAGAAGCATACAATTCATGAACTTAAGAGGTGTTCTTTGAATTCAGCCTGCAACATGTTTCATTTACAACTAAATAGTATGCCAGACCATCTTAGTGAAAATAAAGAAACACTAGCAGTTATTTCAGAGAACCAAGTGCCTTCATTAAATGTATTTCTGTATGTTTGTCCATTTCAAGATAAATAAAGTAAACTACTTTTGAATGAGTATATAGTTCCTATATATATCGCTAACATCATTAATCAAACGTCTTTCATTAGAGAACAGTTCACATTTGCTAGTTTAAATTAGAACAGTATCTCTTCCTTCCTTAAAACAGCAGTGTAATGATTATTCATGAAATAAGTCATGTGATCAGCTGCCTTTTCCATAGTACTCATGTAAATTTTGTGAATGAATATTCTTTAACTCTTATCGCTTAAAGCAAACCGCGATTAATGATAAACACACTTGTCATTAATTTTTATTGTTTATGGAGTTTCTTTGGCAGTGTGGAGAGGGTTTTTTAATAAATGAATGTAGAACGGATCTCAAATGTAAGTAGATTTAGTCTTCACATATATTAGCATTCACTCTCATAAGTAAAAGAGCTCCCACCAATTAGCTTACACTAAATCACAATATTATGAAAGAAGTTAAACTGCCTACATGTAAAATCAGATGTCAGATATGAGACGTTTTCACAAAGAAGACAGCTATTAAATAACCTTTTGAAGACAGGTGCAGCCTAATCTTTCTGTTCTATATAATACGTTTTCCTACCCATTCTTTACTATCGTCTAGTCTATGTTTTAGAGATCCTGTTTCTGCAGTAGAAATTAATCTATAAAGGGACTGCAATTCAGATCAATGTTCGTTTTTTTTTTTTTTTTTTTACATTTTAGCTGCCAAGATAATCACTGTGGGAGTGTGCGAAGCACACCATTCACAAACTAAGGATGTGTTCTATGAATTCAGCATACAAACATGTTTCATATATAACAAATAGAATGCTAGACAATTTTAGTGAAGATAAGAAAGTAATAACATGACTAGGGAGCTTGAGATTATATTTTAAAGCAGTTTTAGCTGCTAACGGCTCTTTAGAATTTTAAACCGCTAGTAGGCGGATTTTTTAACATTTTCTCACACTCGTGAGAAAATGACAAGTTCAAGAAGTGTTTATTTTAAGACACATTATAAAAAGTTGGATTTAAATTATTAAAATTTTACCACAGTGACTAGTAATCATCATGTTAATAAGTTTGGAATAACACTAGCATTTCATTAAGATACTAATGCTCTGTGAGTGAGAGTTTAACTAGAAAAAACCTCTGAATAAACTTTTCAATTACATAAAACTAACTCAAACACCATAACTCCATCAAGTCCCCTACTATATTATTACATTAACATATAAATTATGATACTTTTTTAAATAAAAAACTATTTGTATCTGAAGTGTATTGAACAAGAAATTTATGAAATAAAGGCTATCTATAAGAACCGTACCTTAGTTAATGCTTTGAGAGAATTTGTATCATCAATGTTCTTATTATCAGTCTTTTGTTTTTTCTTTCTCACATCAGTCCAAGTATTTTTTCCCGAGGTTCTCTTTAAGGAGGCTGAATTTGACCAATCCATTTCTTCTGGTAGTGAGATTATATTGTTGTTTTTAATGAAGGAAGTAGCTTCTTTGATGTTATTAAAAGTTCTCATGTCATTATTATGATGATTTCTGATTTTGGCAGGGTATACAAGTTGTGACTTTATTTTGTTTTGTTTTAGGAATTTCACTAAGAGCCAAGTTTTCTTTCTTTGTTCCAAGACTCTTGATGAAAAGTCATTATTAAATCTTATTTGGGATTGCTTGTAAGTAAGTGGACTTTTCCTCCATGCAGATCTCAAGATCAGTTTTTTGTCCATAAAAGACAGAAATTTCACCACTATAGATCTTGGAGATAACTTAGATGAAATGGGAAGTGGTTTTCCAATGGCCCTGTGTGCTCTTTCAATTCCATAGGATAAGCCCTCTTTCAGCTCTAAGATTTCAGGTAACCAAGAATTCAAGAATGAGATGATGTCCTCTCCCTCGGACTTCTCTGGGATTCCAAAAATTCTTATGTTTGCTCTTCTTTCCCTATTTTCAATATCATCTATTTTGTTTATTAGCCAAGTATTCTGTTGTAGTAGAAATTCACTATGAAGTTCTTCTTTTAGCTTTCTGTCGATATCATTTAGAGACGTTTCGATGTCTGATATTTTTAGTTGCTGTAGAATTTCCTTAAGGACATCAGTTTGCTTTTGGCAATTTTCTTTAAGGTTTTCAGTAAATCTGTCCATCTTCAGAGATAAATCTTGAAGGGTGGCTGATATCAGTTGGATTTCTCTTTACAGAGTAGAGTCTGAGTGAGAGTTCTTGGAGTTGCTCATTTCCACACAGCTTAGTTAGTCTTCAGGTTTATTTGACAGGAAAATTTCAAAATTTTTTCTTCAAAATTGGTGGTTCTATTGCTAAGAGTTTCTCATATAAGATTTATCAAGAATTATTTGATAATAAGATTTTCCTGTTATTTCTAGTATGAATATGTGGAGCTCAAAAAATTTGCTGCTTTCAGTTAGACATTAGGCTCCGCCTTCCCAGTTTCTCTGTCTTTCCTGGACACTGTTGTGTACTTATTAGTATCGTATACATTTTTCAACATTCTACTAGAATAATCAGTTGTGTCCATAAGTATGATACCACCACCCTAATCTGGTTTCATTATACAAATATTAAGGTTGTTGATCAAGGAATTAAAACTTTTTCATCTCTTGAAAGGTTATTTTTACCATTTTTCTTCATATTAGTAAAATGTACATAACCCTTTCACAATTTTTTTTCAAACATATGATCCAATGAGTGTGGCTATGGATTAAATGTACTTTTCTTCTCAAACACAGATTCCTCCCTGCTAACAAGTTTAGAGTCCTTATTTTTGTAAAAAAAAAATGCTAAATGTAATTTTCTGCAAAACAATTTCAGCACGATCAAATCCTCAGTTATATTTTTCCCAGAAGTTGGAACACAAGTCATACCTCTTTCAATATGAGTTTTGTTAAACTCACATTCTCTGTAATTAAATACATTAAAGTTGTGATTACATATTATCCTCTCACCGACATTCACAAAAACATTGCACACATTTAAAATCTCTTCCCCTGACCCCTGTTTCTCCCCCTCCACTTCATTGTTCCTTGGCCCCCTTCTTTAAGTATTGTAACTTCTGTACTTGTTGGAATAAATATTCTTTCTCTTGTAGTTGAATCTGACTGGCGAGTTTCTAGGACTTGCAGAAGGGGGGATTCTCTAAAAGGTCATTAATAGCACATCATGCAGGCCATGCATATTGTTAGAATTTACTATATTGTCATTATCAAAAATATTCCCAGTCTAACAATCTTGTTAATAATTTTATCCTTCTGCTTGCTCTGGAAAGTATGGGATACTCTGAATTTGCATCATATTATTTTATGTCTCTACCCATTTTTTTCTGCTTTCTTTTTTTTAATATTGACCACTTGTTGCACCTCCTTTTAAAATATTATTACAGTTGTCAATATAATTCTCAAACAGCAAATTACCACCAGCAGATAAGCCAGTAGATTGAATTTCTTCCCTAAGAATAACCATTTTTCTTTCATTGTCCTTAAAGACTTTCATCAATTCAGTACCATGTCTATCAAACATGTTAATCAGTCCCATGTGAAAAACAGACCCAGGCACGACCTTGTTACACCCTTATTTCTTATGCACTTCGTTAAGTAGTTATAACTTAACCGCAAACATCTAAATTTCAAAAGTTTTTGTCAAACTGCAGTAGTGAAGATGCCAAAGAATTATTTTTCTATAAAGAAAATCCTAACAGGGTAAATGAAAAATCTTAAACCATTCAGTTAATGACATCACTGACAATTCACACCCAGCACCTGTATTCAGTATACCATTGCCATGTTGGTTATTCTGTCTATTAATTGTAATCCTGCGTATCAAACTTAGATCATTGCATCCGAGTGGCGGCTCCAGGTCCATCTGCAGTTAACTCTTACTGATGCCTCTAGGTGTCCAATATTGCTTGTTCATATTTGCATCAATAATTCCAAAACCATGCTATGTACATGATTGTAAAATATTTCATCTTAAAGCTTACTCGATGGCAAACTCAACTGCATTAATATATAATAGGTAAATAGATATTAACTGTTTTTATTATATTAATTTATATAGATACAATTTTCACATTTTTCTAAATATCTTTTTTTTTCCAACTTATATTTTATTGCATTTTCAGATTTAAATGTTAACAACAATGACAAAAAAAAAACAGTATACAATGAAAGAAAATGAAAAACATTATACAGACATTTAACATAAATCGCATGTATCATCCTGTCATGACAGAAGAAAAAAGAACTGGTTATCTACTGTATAGTAAATGACATTAGCCAACACAATAAGACATTTATCTAAATAAACTGAGGTAATATAGAAACAATGTTAGGAAACAAAAGGTGACCAGTAGATAATATAAGAAGTAAATTAAACCTTTGAACTCAGCTGTTTACAACTGTACAAACAGTGCCACTAATAGTTGAAAGATAAACTTTCACTAATCATATGTTATTTTACAATTAATTATGCTGCTTAGAGATTTTATTGCAAAGTTATTAGAGAGAGGGTCTTCCATACCAAATAATGCGGGTAATTAATAGTTGAGAGAGAAACTTTTACTAATTATATGATGTTATGTAGTCCAATTTCTCCTACATTCTTACTCACGGGTTCGGAGATGAATATCGGCTCCGACTCGGCCAATTTTTATTTTCTAGCATGAAGTCTCTTATTGGCTTGGCTAAACAGGTATCCCATGTTGCACTGCTCCATAGCCCCAGATCTCGTTTGCCGCTCGTTTAGCTAGGATGTGGTCTCGCTTGGCTGTGGCTAAGTACCTCTAAAATTCTGTTTTCTCTTCAGAGAATTATTGCTAGTTTAACAAAAGCTAGTTTCATAGCTGTTTCTTCTGGTTTACTGTTTAAAATTTGTTGAAGTGTTGTCTGTGTGTGAGTTGGCATCCCTAACTGTTCCAGTGGGCTAGGCCTGTTTAAATTAGAGGACCTAGTCCTCCTTTGTGTAGTGTTTTACCTTCTGGTTTTAGTTTTTCCTGGTTGAGTTGTATGTTACAGGTTTCAAAGAACCGTTTAACTTGGAGGTTCTTTGAAGTTTGTTGTGTGTAGTGATAGTTTCCCGCCTTGCTGTTTTTCAGCCTTTACTGTTTTTTGGCTAAGTCATCCTTGGTCTTGGTGTTGAGTAGTTTAGTTAAGATGTCTAAGGATCAAAAGGAACATAAACATTTGGGTTTTAAGAAATGTTCCAAATGTCACTACAAGATGTCCATTACGGAAGGAGATTCCATATGTGTGTATTGCCTAGGAGCAATTCATTTGCAAGAATCCTGTAGCTTCTGCCACGCCTTCAGTCCGAGGGTGCTACAGGAAAGAAAAAATAAACTTATATTGAAGGAACTCCTAAAACCTTAGTTGAGGAGTCTTTAGACTCTACTTCTGGTACCCAGTCCAAGTCTAAGGTTTCGAAGGCGAAGAAAAGGGCTCTGGCTCCATCTGTCTCCTCGGAGCCACCGGAGAAAAACCTCTAAACTGGACTCTACCTCCTCGGCTCCTCTGTCCTCAGGGCCGCAGGAGAGGTATCTGTTGTGCTGGAATCAACCTCGACTCCAATTTTATTGGAACCCATTTGGAGCCGGTCTCCCAGTGTTAGACATGGTTCTCCTGATAGGAGATCCCAGTCCCCCTTTCTGTCATCCAGATCCTCTAGGCTTTCCGATTTGGATGTCGATAGGGTGGTTGAGGCTGCTGCAGTCGCCGGTGTTGGCTAAATTATTTTCGGCTCCGACCTAGTCGGCTCCGGAGCCCGTCCCGATGCTTGTGTCGATGGTTCCTCCTCCGAGCACTCCCTTGTCTTCGGAGCCAGAGTGCTCTGCTCTGAGTGATGTTTTTGTGCCGGCTCCGATACCCCTCAAGGGTTTATCGGTGCCGATGTCGGCTCCAACCATGTCGGCTCCGTCCACAGGTTTTGGTACTCGGGTTTCCTCTGTTGGGCCCGAAGGGGATACCTCGGGACATCTGTCGGTTCCGAGCCTCCCCCTCGGTGCTTTGGCTCGGGAACCCCGGCCCCGATCATGGCGTCAGAGACCGGTCGGTCCTTGGATTCGGGGGGACCCGCCTTCGAGGCCATGAGGAGCGCACTGGCCAGATCTTCAGTTACATCACCCGGATTGGTCACTCCATCTCCTTCCACCCCGGCTAGAGCTTCTAATGCCCCCCTATGAGTAGATGGTGGAGCCCAAATGTCTGGGGATACCCCATGAGCGGTCCCCAACTTTCTGAGGGTCCCTCAGAGTCCGTGCCTGAGGAGTCCCCCAGAAAGAAGTTGTGCAAGAGGAAGCACACAGACTCCCAGGACGAGTCTCTCACTTGTGATTCCAACCTCGAGGAGTCAGAGGGGTCCCCCAAGTTGTCCTCTGATGACGTCTCTTTCTCCGACATCCTGGAAATATTGAGACAGAGAGGCGACTGGCCATCCAAAACCCCCTCTGAGGAGGAGTCGGTATTCCTCAAGGCCTTTGGGGCTCAACCCTCCGCCTCCTGGGTGTCTCCACCCTTCGAGGAACTCCTGGATTTCATTTGTCGAAGGGTGTGGGAGCATCCTGATTCGGTGGAACCTTTGCCCAGAAGGCCCAATAAATTTCTTTCTGCTCCCCCGGGGAAAGAGTTTCTGTCCAAAGGGGTTTCTGTAGATGCCATTGTGGTGGCGGCGGCCACACAGCAGGAAGTAGCCGAGTCTTCTTCCTCCGTCCATCCTCCTAACAAGGAGTCCAGGAGCTTGGACCGGTACGGGAAGCATACCCTCTCGTCAGCGACCTTCACCCTGCAGTCGCTAAACTATCTTTGTCATTTTACTTGGCTCCAGAGAGATCTCCTCAAGGAGTTGAGATACTCTAGCGGGTAATGTACCTGAGATGTTAGCGTACACGGTTAATGCCCAGGTGTCTACCCTCAATTCAATTGTCAACTCGTCCATGAGGCTCATTTCGTATGCAGCCGAGGGGGCGAGTAGGGCAGCTAGTTCGGGAGTAGCCCTCAGGAGTCAAGCCTGGATTGCGCCTGTGTCACTTCACAGAGGCCTTCAAGTCTTCCTTCACTGACGCCCCATTCGATGGGTCCTCACTCTTTGGGACCAAAGTGAAAGACACCCTCACCAGATGCGAGCAAGAGAGAAAGACCCTGTCTGCCGTAGGGGTCCTTTTTTCCCTTCCCTCTAGGCCTTTCCCCAAGGCTCAGAGAGGAGGGAAGATTTGGTTCAGGAAATCACAGAAGTCTTTCCCTGCCGCACAAGGTGAGTCCCCCTCCAGAGGCAGAGGAAGGGGAGATTATTCTGGAAGACACCACCACAGAGGAAGAGGAGGACCCCGCAACTCGGGAGACCATGATTCCTTTCGCAGTTCCTCTTACCATCGTTCCTGATGTGTTGCCAGACTCTGCTATTCCGGAGCCAGTCGGGGGCCGCATTTTGTTGTACCCGGAAGCCTGGGAAAGCATCACCCAGGATCTGGGAAATGCATCACCGAGGATCAATGGGTGCTACGAATAGTTTCCGGAGGTTATACCATTCCCTTTGTGTCAGATCCCCCTCCAGTCAGGAGAATCCCAGACGTTCCACCCAGTCAAAGGGATCACGCAGCACTAGAAGTCTCAAAGCTGCTAAGGAAAGGAGTCATCCAACCTATCCCGTCAGATCAAATCGGATTAATGACTTACTCAAGACTCTTTTTGGTGCCAAAAAAGAACAGGAGACCTGAGATCCATTCTAGATCTCAGCCGATTAAACCACTACGTTCTGAAGTCCAAGTTCTGAATGGTCACCCTTCAGTCCATTTTCCCACTGCTGGGAAAAGAAGTGCAGATTTGCTCCATCGACTTCAAGGATGCTTACTACCATATCAAAATGGACAGGGCATCCAGGAGTCACTTACGCTTCCGGCTGGGAGCCAGTCATTTTCAGGTTCGTGCCCTGCCCTTTGGTCTCACCACAGCCCCCAGGGTGTTCACCAAGTGTGTGGCAGTGGTAACAGCTCACTTGAGACGTCAGGGATTCCAAGTGTTTCCATACCTGGATGACTAGCTCCTCACCGCCCCCACCAGGCATCTTCTAATCCGGGCCAGGGACGCTACCATTACCCTCTGTCAACAACTAGGAATTACCTTGAACTGGGAAAAATCTGCCTTGCTGCCCTCACAGCGTGTCACATTTATAGGCACAGAGCTAGACACCATCCAAATGCGAGCCTTCCTGCCTCAAAAAAGGATTGGAGTGTTGCAGAATCAGGTTCATGCTTTATTACCCCTCAGGAAAGTGCAAGCGAGGTGGGTGCTTCAGCTTCTGGGATCCATGGCAGCTACCATTATGTTAGTGCCTCTAGCGAGATTACACATGAGGCTTCTTCAGTGGCTCCTCTTTGCCCAATGGTCCTTTTAGAAACTCCCCCTTTCCCACCAGATCTATGCACGGACTGATGCAAGCAGGATATCCGTTAGTGGCTATGCTACAACAATCTGGACGAGGGAAAACCATTTGTCCCTTCGTCACCTGTCGCCACGGTGACCATGGACGCCTCCCAGATGGGGTGGGGTGGGCATTATCTTGGAAGGACAGTCCAAGGCATGTGGCAAGATCACGAGGTGCATTTGCACATCAATGTTGTAGAGATGAGAGCGGTGTTATTGGCGTTGCGGGCACTTCAGAGCTCTCTTTCTCTGGGAACGATTGCAATTCACTCGGACAACATGTCCGTTGTATGGTATCTAAACAAACAAGGAGGAACCAGATCTTACCCCTTGTGCAGAGAGGCCATGCGAGTGTGGCAGTGGGCAGTGTCTTCTCAACGGTTTCTAGTGGCAACGCACATTCCGGGGAAGGCCAATGTGATAGGCTGAGCAGAGCTATTCTGATGCCTTACGAGTGGTCCCTGAATCCTCTGGTTGCAGAACAGGTTTTCAGCAGGTGGGGTCAGCCTTGCTGTGATCTTTTTGCCAGTCCCCGTAATGCCAAATGCAGCAGCTACTTCACCCTGATCCCCCCACAGGGGGAGTCACCCAGGGACGCTCTAGTCCACGATTGACCCACCGGTCTATCTTAGTATATGCTCTATGCTTTCCCTCCATTCCCTCTGTTACCAAGAGTGATTCAGAAAGCCATATCCATGGGAAGCAAGATGATTCTAATTGCCCCACACTGGCCTCGCCAAGTCTGGTTCTCCTTTCTTCATCAATTCGCGGTGGACAATCCTTGGATTCTGGACCCAGTACCAGACCTACTGACGCACATGGTGCAGTTCCACCCCTCCCTGCGGACCCTCAGGCTGACAGCCTGGCTACTCCACTTCCGTCATTAGTCAGACTTCATCTTTTTTCACCTGAGGATGGTACACATTCTATCCTCTGCTCATAAGTCTTCCACCAGGAAGATTTATTCCAACAAATGGAAGAGATTTTCCATTTGGGCTCAGGCCCAAGGACTTGACCCGTATACAGCCCCAATACCTGCTGTTTTGGATTTTTTTGTCCATGCTCTTTCGACAGGGTTCTGCCCCTGCTACCAATAAAGTGCAGCTGGCTGCTATTTCTAATTTTCATACCGCCTATGAGCCTTCCCTTATGGCACATAAACTATGTAAGGCCTTTCTGAAGGGCACCTTGTTACTCCGGCCCCCTGTGTCAGAACCCATCATGCCATGGGATTTAAACTTTGTCTTGCAAGCCTTGACTTCCCCACCTTTCGAACCAGCTGCCTCCTGTGAGTTAAAGTTTCTGTCTTGGAAGACTGCTTTCCTAATAGCCATCACATCAGCTAGACGGGTGTCAGGGATTCAAGTCCTATCCATCAAACCCTCGTATTTAATCTTCCATAAGGATAAGGTTTCTCTTAGACCCAATCCGTCCTTTCTTCCTAAAGTAACATCCACTGTTAATCTTAATCAGTCTATCAAGCAGGATCCCCCATTTCCAAGGTTACAATCTCCAGATGGATTTCAAGTTGTAGTTCCTTTATTTACTCCTCTGCAGGCAAAAATCTTCCCTTCCCAGTCAAGGCTCACTCTACTAGGGCTGTTTCTGCGTCGATAGCCTACCATGCTAGACTTTCTTTGGATGATATTTGTGCTGCAGCCACGTGGGCTTCCCCACACACCTTTATTACTCATTACAAACTGGATGTGGCTTCTAGGGGCCGGGCTTCCTTTGGTTCCACAGTCCCCAGGAGTATCTTCCTTTGAGCCTCCCAGGATAGAGGTGCTGGGGACGTTGTCCCATGAGTAAGAATGTAGGTGAGATTGGACTACATAACATCAAGAAGTTATGTACTCACCATAACGTTTGATGTATGTAGTCCATCTCGCCTCACATTCTTATGTACCCTCCCACCTGCCCCCTTCCTGGAGGATTTGGAGACTGGAATTGGCGTTTGAGTACCCTTCAATGGTAGTTGTTTTTTCTTATTCCCCTTGATAGTGTTCTACTGTAGTGGGTTATTGTTATGCATGAGGTGTGATTGTGGATTGGTAGCAAACTAGATCTGGGGCTATGGAGCAGTGCAACATGGGATACCTGTTTAGCCCAGCCAATAAGAGACTTCGTGCTAGAAAATAAAAGTTGGCCGAGTTGGAGCCGATATTCGGCTCCGAGCCCGTGAGTAAGAATGTGAGGCGAGATGGACTATACATCAAACGTTATGGTGAGTACATAACTTCCTGTTATTTTACAACGAATTATGCTGCTTAGAGATTTTATTTCAAAGTTATTAGAGAGTGTCTTCCATAACAAATAATGCGGGTAATTACATAGTTATTATTCTAATATGTGGTCTAAGATATTTTTCGGAATTGTATTCATTTCTTTTTATCATTAATCATGAGTTTGTGTGAGATTATGTAAGTGTGGGCCATATTCGTAAATTCTCCCCAGTTTAATTTAGATCTGTTTATCCAATTTTGAGTAATATATAATTTGACTAGTTCAAATATGGGGGATCAGAATTCTTAAATCTGATGTGGGTATGTAAAGTGAGTTAACATGTAGAATCGCAAATTCCCAGGAAGCTGTAGATTTCCCATAACCCATTTTGTCGAGTTTAATTTTTAATGAGTCCCAGAGGTTATTTGCAAATTTTCAGTACCAGAGGATATGTAATAAGTCTGCTATTTTTGATGGACAGAAGGGGCAGAAAGGCGAGTTATTCGGGGAAAACTTATTTAGTCATTCTGGCGTGTAATAGGCATTATTGTTTACCATTAACTGGGTGTAAGTCAATTTCATGTAGAAGAGAGTATTTGTTTGTATTAAACCATGCTTGTGAGAGCTGAGCATTAGTTATTTCTGGATTTTTGTCTTTCCAGTATTGAGCAGATGTAAAGGTGGACTGGTATTTTATAGAGGTGCTTAACTTGTATGTAGCTGAGAGCATTTTTTTTGAAGTTTTAATAACTTGACCAAGGCCTGTGTGTTTATTACATTTTCTATTTCTTGTGGGATGTCTCTGAAGATAGATATCTTTTCCACCAATTGTCTCAATATTATTGTGTATTTGTTATTAAGGTTGAGATGATGTTTGATATCTTTTAATGACCTGTTTTTAAGTCTGTATAGATCTCAGACTGTAAGAGCTTTGATTTGTGGATATTGATCTAGGTTGATCATTTAATTTCCTATTTTTAAATTTGGGTTCAAGTGTATTGGCTGTAAAAGGGTTAAAGCACTTTTTAGTTGTAGGTCTGACAGAAGCGATTGAAAGGTTTTGATTTTATATTTAATGGAGGCATGAAGTTTTATGTCTTTTAGGTTAGATCCATCTATAAATTGTATGGATTTAGGATTTATATTAGTCTTTAAAACATGAGCGTACCATACATTAACCCATTTTGGAAAAGATTCCGCATATTTTGGGATGTGGTCGGCTATTAAAATAAGTCCATTTGTGCATAATAGAGTTTAAAGTCTGGTAACCCCAGACCTCCTTTGCATTTAGGGAAAATAAGTTTTGTTTTAGCTATCAGTGAGTTTTTTGGAAACCATATGAACTTAGTATTTTATTGATTTTTTTTTTAAAGAAGTTGGTAGGAATAATAGTTTTGGTAGCGTTAAATTGGTATAATATTTTTGGTAAAATATTAATTTTAATTACTGCCACTTTTCATCAAGTGTAAAAGCCCATTCAGGCTTGTTTTTAGGATTAGGTTTGGATGGTTCTTGTGGCTTCAATGTTCTCTGTCTTTTAGAGGTAATCTCTTTTTCTGGAGATGATAACTGTGATAATTTGTTTTTTGTGGTTTGTAGATCCATGTGGTCTTGATCATTAGACATTTTTTTCCTTTGTAGTATAGAAAAGTATTTTGTCCCTTTTATTCTTGCATCTGTTCTTTCCTTATTTCTTCTATTTCTTTCTGACTGTGTTAGGCCTCAAGCTGCCATGCAGTGCTGCAGTATAAGCTTTCAGAGAATAAAAAGCTGTATATTCAGTAGAGAGGCCTTTTAAAACTCCAGAAGTGTAGCAGAGAGCTTGGTTGATATGTTTTAGTTTTTAGTTATTTGTAAATCCAGTCCGATGGCGTTTGATTAAGACGAGGTATATAGCTGACTGAGGAGCTACAAGGAGAGGGTGTTTACATGATATCCACCATCTTGGAATTCATTTTTCTAAATATCTCAACAACCAAGTAACACAGACAGAACTCCTTAGCCTCATATGAAAGCTCTCTGATAGAAGAATAAAATGCTGCTGACAGTATGTGTGTAACTTGAGTGGTTGGTGAGATATTGTAAGTTGTTTTCAAAATATTGCAAATGTAATAGTTACTGTGTTTACTGTGACCTATAAAATTCAGTTTCAGACCTAGAACCTAAAGAATGCTGCCACTTCAAAAATAGTTTGTGCTGAAGAGTTTGCCATTTATACTTCTTTCATAGCCTATGTAGTTCCAAAAATATGAACATTTGTTGGAAATGTGAGGGTATGATTTGATTCTGTCTATGTTCTGCCCGTTGGAAGTTACAGTGCAAATTTACTGAGCTCCATTAGAGCATTAGTAGTCGGAGTTGCTACAGGTAAATTTTCATTATTATCTATGGCTAGATTCATATTATTCCCTGTATCGAATTAATTATTAGTCATCCCCATCATTCTATTTAATTTAGGTTTTGAAGGCCTGGCAACAGCAGTCAGTTGCTGTATAAGAAAGTGGAATAACCTTGTAAGTTCACATGTTACTGCAGTAAAGTCAGGTGGAATGGAAGACCTTCCCATCAACTCTTGAGTCACAGAAAACTTTTTTGAGAGCATCTCCAAGGAAGTATGCTGCCTAACTCAATAAGAACCAAGCCAATGCAGCAACATGCAGATATCAGCAACTTGCTCAATAAATACCACCAAAATGAGGTGACCCAGTTGTAGTTTGAAAAATAAGAATAATTCCAAGCAACTTGAATGAAATAATTATAAAGTTTAAGCACTTTTTTCAGTACTGCAAATAACATAAGGACTGCATCAAAACTAATTGAATCATTCCAACCCACATTTATTATGATTCAGACTCCATCACATGATAAATTATGTTCATGCACTAAAAAATTAACTGATGTAACAATTGTAATTGATGAAAACATTATACCTATAAAAATCATATGTTCAAAACATGCTGCATTTTAACACTTTCTGGATGTCATAATATAATTATACACACACATATATAAAATAAATATACACATATATATATTTATAAATACATATATTTTAGTAATCTTTAATTATGTTTGATGCATGCATTTCAGACTGTTAAGATTACATGGGATTTCACAAAACATAAATGCTTTTAAAGCAATGTTCACATTTTTCTCTCTGTAAGACACTTAGAAACAGTTTTCCTCAGTCTGTGCAAAATTCATTAACTCCATTACTAAAACACATGTATTGAAATTTCCTAATTTGTAATTCGAAGTTGCTAGCTTGACAATCATGCACTCGTAGATAACTAACTCATTAAGCATTTTAAACAGCTTAGATTTCATTATACCATATATTTGCATTTTTTAAAACAATATTAGTTGATCTAACGTATTTTAAGAATCTTGCATAAGCACAAAAATTCTCTAAAACAAATGTAGAATATTGTTTTAAGAAAACTATTCAGTTATTTTCATTTGGAAAAAAAACACAATGAATAAGTCTGTGTTCAGCCTCTCTGTTATCTGTCTTTACTCTGCAAAGCATACTCACCAGTAAATATTCTTATATAGGAGATTAAAAGGCTATTGGCCCTAGGGCCTTTACAAGCCTAGCCATGTTTTACCCTCGTTTCCCTCATAGACCAAAAGAAATAGCCTATATTAGCATGCAAATTTATGATCCACACCAACTGCCCCTATCCAAGAGGGATATAGGTGAAACCATCTGAAGTGAATTTATAGTTTCCCATTGAATTGTCCAAGTTACGCTTAAATAAGGTGATCAAGGAGTTCTGTTTAACTTGAACTGGGAGTTTGTTCCAGAGGAGTGGCAGCCTCTGGGAGACGTATCTGTCTCTTCAACAAGTCCTGTTTATGTTGCAGGCTAGGTTAAGGTCTCTAAAATGAGTGAGTCTTGTCCCATTAGATTTGCAGATGTGCAGCATTTCCATTAAGGCAGGGTCTAAGACTGCTCTGTAGGCCAGGCACAAGTCACCTCTAAGCAGTCTATATGATACAGAGTATAGTGACAGTGCATTCAGTCTGTCTATGTAGGTCATGTGACGAAAGCCTTGAAATTTTCTTGGTGAGAAACCTCTGAGGTCTCCAGCTGCTACAGGTGTCTGGTGAGGGTACCCACAGAAGGGAGCATTTTACTCTATTATCGGTTTGATAAGGGACGAGTATAGAGGAATAATAACCTCCTTCATTTTGGATACTATTCCTTTACTTATGAGATGGGCAACATAAGAAGGCCTTCCTCACCACTGTGGACACATGATGATGGAAGTTAAGGCTATCAACCTGTGTTCCAAAGTTTGTCACCACTAGGTTTGAACTTTGTGTGTGTGTGTGTGTGGGGGGGGTATTGTTAATGTTGTAATTTGCTGGGACTTCATCTTTACCGAAGGGAATGATCATACATTTCTTTGCATTAAGTTTAAGTCTGTGGCTTTGGCAGCAATAATTTGTCGTATAAGCCCTTTTTGTAGTACGGTGGCATAGTTTTGGGTTTCAGTGATTGCACACAGTTTGTAGTCATTAGTGAACTTGGTAAGCCATAGGCCATCTATTTTTGCCTGAACTTTTGAGAAATAGATTCCAAACATAAGTGGACCCAGCACAGATCCTTAAGGAATACCCTAGTAAAAGTTGAGGTGGAATCCCCTACTTTGACTGTATGCATTCTGTCGGTGAGCCAGTTAGCTGCCCATCTAATGACAAAATGGTTTATCCCCAGCTGGGTGAGTTTATTTAATGATGCCTGAGTGAAGGATAGTATCTAAGGCCTTGGCTAAGTCGAGATGGGTAGTATGTGCTGTTTTGCCGTCATAGAAGGCTTTGGTGACATTTTCAAAGAGGTTTAACAAGCATGATCTGCATTTAACAAAACCAAATTGGGTCTGGTCAAGAGTTTGAAGGTCTCCTATATTCTTGTAATTTAGGTCCATGAATGATTCTTTCCATGGCCTTACAGGTGAGGCTGATTAGGCTTATGAGTCTATAATTCCCACTGTCATTTGAGGGATCCCCTTTGTGCAAAGGGATCACAGTAGCAGTTTTCCATTTGGGTGGGGCAGTGCCCGTACTTAGACTGTGGTTGAAGAGAGTACCCAATGGTACTGCCAGCTCCTGTTTTAGACCATTTAGTAAGTAGTCTGGGATGTTGTCTGGTCCCATAGAGGCTATATTTTTGGCCTTGGAGAGGGTGGTTATGACCTACTCATTGGAGATCCTCGGTAGAGGACTGATATATTTTGGGTATGATTGGTGGGGACAGTGGAGTAGAGTTTTTGCTGAATCATTCTACTAGCAGGTTGGCAGTTTTCACAGGTTCTGTATGAGTGGTGCCATCCACTACTAGTTTGGTGCAAATCTTAGCCTTCCCTTTAAGTTTTCGCATGCAGTTATAAAATGTCCTGTGATTATCCTTGCCAGGGATGCTAATTTGTTTTCATAGTTAGCTTTGGAGGACTTAAGCTGTCTGATTTGCTTATTCAAGCTGTGGAGGGTGTCTTTCCTCTGCTGAGACCTTTCCTTGTTCTCAGTCAGCAGCTTCTTTCTCTTGTATAATCTGTTTATGCTGGATGTCCACCAGGGTGGTTTGTTTTTTCATGAGGATCCTGATTTAACCCATTCCGGTACAGCTGAGTCTATACACTTGTATAGGTGTTTATACAAGGCATTAGTGTACTCCTCAGTATGGGCGACACTGCTGTCGGTGGTGAGCGGGGTTTTGAAGCTATGCCGTCGCGTAGGAAGCTATAGTTTGCTTTGGAGAAATCTTTTTAACCTTTTTGCTCGGGGGGGGGGGTCAGTTGTGATTGTTACTTCGAACGAAACAGATTTGTGATCTGACCTTACCAGTGAGGGCCCCACACATATAGTGGTGCAGCGATCTCCCATGTTTGTGAGAGCTAGGTTAAGGATATTTAAGCCAATTGTGGGGGTGTGACCGTCTGTTCCAGAGCATTTGTGTTAAAGTCCAGGAACCTAAGGGTGAACGTGGTGGTGCTTGTATATGTTGTCCAGTTGATGGAGGGATAGTTAGTCACCCATGACTAGGGTGTTTGGCTGTATTGTGAGTGACTCAAGTAGGTCCATGTAGGCAGCATGGTTTACTTGGCTCATATTGAGGGACCTATAGCTAACAGTGATGTGGAGGGAGGTCTTTCCTACCATTAGCTGGACTTTGAGTAGCTCTAGGGAGTCTTACTGTGTAACCAGTCTTGAGGTGTATTTGTCTTTGAAGATGGGTACACCTCCCTCTTTGGTACTTTCACGTTCATTTTGCGGTCTGAATGTGTGGAAGGCATTTGCAGCCTTGTATGCTGGGGTACTCTTTTGGCCTTGAACCATGTTTGTGATACTGCGCAGACATCTGTGTCTTCCAAAGTAAGGAGTGCTTCCAGTGAGTGCAGTTTGTGATTTAGACTGCTAGCATTAAATAGCATAACCCTGTGTTTATCTCGAAGATGTTTTTACATTCGGAATTTTGTTCTTATGACATTGCTTAAAAGAGGCAGAATGGGGAGGCAAGTACCTTAGCCACTAACCAAAAGCCTAGAGATGACAGGTGAAGACCATCCCTGGCAAAGCAGCATGGTCTTGTGACCATGTTGTCCCAGGCTGACAGATATTGGATTCGCTGGATTGCCATCAGAAGCTAAGCCGATTGTTAGTCAGTCATTTTTTGTTTGTAGCGAGCCATCATCCTGGGTGAAGGTGGAATGGTGTTTCGGGCTAGAGAACTACCTGCCTGGGACACACAGTCAGTGAGCTCATTCATGTTTCTCTTCATATAGTCCAGTAAGGTACGTCTCAAGTTGTTAACTCCATTATGAACTATGACAGAGTCGTAACAGTTTTGTTGTTGAGAGACTTGAGTGCATGCGTGATTTGGCGGATTCTGGCACCCAACAGGCAGCTGACCATGACCTTCTCCTTATCCAGCCTGGTGAGCGGGACATCTGTGTGTCTCACTATGGAGTCGCCTATGACAAAGACATTTGTTTTTGAGGTCTTTTGCCTTAGGGGCTTGTTGGGTAAGACACTGATGTGCATCTTTACATGCATCGTAGATGCTGTTAGGGCTGCATTGTGTATGGACGGTTTGCATTTGAGAGGTCTGTGTTCTTTTAGTATGCTTCTAGTGAGTACCTCCATGTATGTGGATTTGTGTGTTTGTTGTTAGTTTGTGGAAGATGTGAAGTGTGCATGCTGACAAACTGTTTATCTGATTTGCTGTCTCATGAGAGAGAGAGAGAGAGAGCAGTGATTTCAGGTTTTTAGTATAGATACAGCTCTCATAAATTGTATTAGTATGTTTTAACAGTAATGGATTGTTAGTATATATGAGGCAGTTGCTACATTGCTTCAGGATGCCCATGTCCATCAGGCTGGTTGGAGAAAAGGTGGGAAACTGTCCATCCATTATGTCATGTTTGTTGTGTAGTAAGTAGTGGGTAGAGGGCTGGATGGAACTGGTTATGCTGTGGGACTAGTAGAATCAACTAAACTATGGTGGTTTGGAAGTAGGTACCTGCATCAACACCTAAAAATGTACAGCTGAGTTGCTCCCTGGTAACAGTGCACAACTGTGCAGTGCACAGAGAAATAGAGAAGCCTAGAATGGTTCACAAGCAGCTATCTGGGGAAAAATCAACTTTCTAAGCCTTTGCATTTGTAACAGGCAGTACTAGCCCCTGCTGCATGATGTGCAGCTTAGTTAAGCAGTTTTCAAACCAACTGGCCAATGGAAATGCTGACTACTGAGCCTTATTCCAACAATCCCCAAGTCTGATGGGTCCTTGGGTACACTCTTCTGCCACAAGGGTGCAGGGGGCCCTCTTAATGTAAGATGGCTGGTTTTAGTGCTCATATAATGCCAAACAGTCTAGATTCAAATCTGAATCTAGCCTATGCAAAAAAAATACACAAATACTAGAAAATACAAAGTACAGGAAAAACGGTCTTAAACAGCAAACAGTTTAAAATGGCAAAAACAGTCTTTTCGTCTACTAAACGTGTTTTCATATATTTGCTGCATACTCATACTAACATAATAATCTTGTCAGAATAATGCAGCATTATATGTTGCTGTATGTATGTATATATGTATGTAATAGCAACAGAGATAGTGCCATGCAGTAACTCAAATACGTTTGGTGTGAAAATAAAACTGTGTCATTTATTTTCTTCCTTTGTAAAGTACAATTATACTTTTTGGCATACTCTTTTATTAGAAACTTCAGGGAAAAAAAGTGTGCGTGTTTGTGTGTGTACAACAGTGACCTATAAAACTTAGTCCACCAGAAGAGTTTTACTGTGACCAAGAAGTGAAACAATAAACTGGCTAAAATAGACACAGATGTAAAAGTTATACGTATTACTTCAGTTACTGTCGCATTATTTATATGAAAGTGTAAATAAAAGGGAGGAAGGAATGAAAACAAAAAGGAAAAAAAAAACTTGTGCACTCAGATTTAACCAAGCAGTAGTCCATTATTACATATTGAATGCTCTTGCCAAAAAGTTGCCGGTACTCTTTGTAATTTATGTGATTAACTCCAGTTAGTCTGCCTAAAAGCTTTCAAATGGTTGTATCCATTTGTATCCTAAGCTCTAATACTGTTGGCAGACTGCTTCTTGTTTCTTTTTGTGGTGTAGCAATTGATATATTGTGGGGTCTCTGATTAACGCTGTATTACTAAGTATTTTTCCTTGATCTTTGAGTCCCTGACTCATTGCAAATTATGAGGCTGGGCAGACAGAAGAAGACTTTCATCTTCATCTGGAATGTCATCTGGCCAGAATTACTGTTTATATATTATAAAAAAAAAAAAAAAGTGTCTCAGATTGTTTTATTGTAAATAAAAGGTACCATCATGCAGAAACCTTTGATCTAGAACATTTCTGCTGACCTAATTTAATTTGCCTTTGTACTTTAAACTGTATTGTACATAATTAATGTTCATAAAATATGCCACACACAAGTAAACAGAAGCGTGAAATGTAGATGTTCTTCATGTTTCACTGTTGCAGTCATCACATTTGGGTTACCTGCCTGCAGGTAGCCCTCAGCCGGCCTGAATACCAGAGTCTTGGGATTTCTGCGTCGGATGCTGTAGCTTCTTCTATGACGTCAGGGGTATAAAACATGCAGCCAACGCCATTACACCAGTCTTTCTTGCCGTGCAGTGTCCGAAGCAGAAGCAGTTTGCAAGTACCAGTCGGCTGCCTCCTGAAATTTTCATTTTTCGAGTTTCAGACCCGAAGGCTTCTAAAACATAAGTACCCCGTTGGGGATCCTTTTTTCTTGCTCTAACCGATGTCAGAAAAAAAATAATAATTGTCTTGCCTGTGGAAAGCAAATACCTCAGAGATTTTCATTCTTACTGCATCACCTGTTTAGGCCCAGACCATGACGTTCCTCACTGTCGGTTTTGTGCCTTGTTCAATGCCCAAACTATTCGTCGTCGGGCAATTCTTGTTGCTAAATTTTTTCACTGTCGAACTCTGTACTCTGAAATGGCTTTGATAGTTCATCTGACTAACAATCTCTACCTTGGATGGGTCTGGAGCCGCTTTGCAGGCACCGGCTTCTGAGGGTGTATTCAGGCCTTCCGATTTTCATATTAAACCGACGACTGTGCAGAACACAAAGATTTACAAGAGTTAATGCATTCTGCTAACCAAGTTGATAAACCTACTTTGCAATGTGGGTTTGATGCCTTAGAAGCATCTTGCAGGGCTGCTGTCACAGGGTCTGTTCTTAGAAGGCATGCTTGGCTTAAGGAACAAAACTTGCCAGATCATGTCAAAGCAAAATTACTGGCTGCACCATCAAACCAAGAGCATCTCTTTGGCAATAAAGCAGAAGCCCTCAAAAGGATGGAGGAGAAAGCTAAATCTATGAAAATGGTTAAAGGTTCAAGTACAGCCACCTAGATTGAGTAGGCATTGGCCTTCAAAAAACTGGTCTTTTCCAGTCCCTTCCAGGCCTTCTCAGTCCAAGCCCAGGGGCAGCAGACCACCTAGACTTCAGTCTCAGGTTATGCACAGATCTAAGCAATGGGGTGCTCCCATGTCCAAAACAGGGAGTAGTAAGCCACCATCCTATGGTAAAATTGCACAATGACTTATCCTTAACTCTTCCAAGCCTTGCTCAAGTACTTGCTCCTTTAGGAGGAAAACTTGCCCTGCATGCAAAAAACTGGGAATACATTACCCGAGACAGATGGATCTTAAACATTGTTTCCCAAGGGTACAGATTCCACTTCCACTCACTCCCAACCCTAAGCGGATGACCAGTCCTCCCCCCCAAACCAGTGGGCAGAAGCCCAAAAGCAAGTGCTTTCTCTCCTCAGTATCAAGGCTATTTAACATGTCCCAGCAGAACAAAGGGGACAAGGCTTTTATTCCAGACTGTTTCTGGTTCCCAGAAAAGAAAACTCTTGGCGTCCTCTCCTGGATCTGTCTATTCTCAACACCTTTCTGGTGGTTCCAAAATTCAGAATGCTAACTATCCAACAGCTGCTTCCTATGCTAGCCAAGAACTCCTGGCTAGCAACCCTAGACTTAAAAGAAGCTTATCTGCACATCCCCACAAGGGAATTTTGCAGGAAATACTTACACTTCAGAGTAGGCTGTATGCACTATCAGTTCTCTGCACCTCCCTTTGGCTTATCTACTGCACCCAGGGTATTCACAAAGTGCCTAGCTCCAGCCATTGCATATTGCAGGCAGAGAAGAATTCAAATTTACCCATACTTGGACGATTGCCTGATTCAGGCAGACAGTCAGGACTTGCTACTACAGCACCTGGCATTTGTAAAGAGACTTCTGACGTTATTGGGGTACACCATCAACGAAAAGAGATCACAGCTGGTACCCAGCCAACATATTGTATTCCTGGGAGCAAGCTTGAACATAACTTCCCAGATGGCATTCCTCACTCCAGAGGAACAAATTTATTTGACAAACTACTTCAACCTACTGGCCACCAAAACCCAGCTATGTACAAGAAAAATACTGCAAGCCCTGGGGTTCCTGGCGCCTCTCATTCTTTTAATTCCATATGCAAGACTGCATATGAGGAAACTTCAATGTTACCTAAAAAGTCTCTGGTGTCAACACTCTCAGGACATGGAAACAATGATTCCTATCATTCCTTGCCTAAGAACAGAGTTCTTTTGGTGGGCAGAGGCCTGCAACCACAACAAGGGACTCACTATCACTCTACCCTCTGCCGCCCAAACCCTAACAACAGACGCATCAGACTATGCATGGGGGGGCTGACATGGCAGGGCAGTGCATTCAGGGCAAATGGAACCCAAAGCAAATGCACCTACATATCAATCAAAAAGAAATGTTAGCTGTACAGAATGCTCTGACAGCCTTCAAAGGCCTTATTCTTCCATGACGGACAACACCACAGTTATGGTACATAAACAAGCAGGAGGGGACCCATTCCTGCCCACTCTGCAGATTAGCCATGGCTCTGTGGAACACAACCTTGAGCAGCCAAGTGCACCTGCAAGCTCAATTCCTGCCAGGCAAACTAAATTCACTGGCCGGACGACTTAAGCAGAAATCTCATGGACCCACACGAGTGGAAACTGAAACCCAAAATATTCAAGCTTTTGAGGAACAGATGGGGGCACCAGAGGTGTATCTTTTTGCTTCCTCTCAGAACTATCATGTGAGCAAATATTGCATCAGAAATCCCCACAGCCAAGCTTGGAAAGTGGATGGCCCTGTCCTTCACCTGGGAAAACCCTCTCAGTCTGTGCCTTTCCCCCTCTGCCCCTCCTCTCGAAGGTTCTACTAAAGATCAAACAGGACAATCCTGATTGCACCTGTCTGGCCACGCCAGCACTGGTACCCTCTTTTGCGCATCTGACAGTGCTGCCACCATGGCACCTGCCTCAGACTCCTTCCCTGCTGTCCCAGCAGGCGGGCCAGATTCTGCACCCTCAGCTACAGACCCTGAGCCTAGCAGCCTGGCTCATCCACTGAATTCTTCACCAGCAACTGTCAGTAGGCAGGTGCTGGATGTCATTCTTGAGGCAAGGAGGCCTAGTATTAGAAAATCCTATTCAGAAAAGTGGAAAAGGTACTATCCTGAAGCCAGTCTCAGGGAATGGACACAACTGTGCCCAAATTACCTCATATACTAGATTACCTAACAGAAATGCTCCACAAAGGCCTGTCCTCTTCAATTAAGATTCAAGCCTCTGCCATCTCAGCTCATTATAATACTGAGCCACCCCTTTTTCTCTCATCCTCTGCTCAAACAGTTCCTAAGAGGAGCCAAAAATTTAAGACCCCCAGGAGAGCTCCCACATCTGCCTAGGACCTTAACTTTGTATTGGAAAAGCTCACGCTTCCGCCCTTTGAACCTGCTGCCACAGCAGAGTTAAAATTCCTCTCATGGAAAACAGCTTTGCTTATAGCCATCTTTTCAGCAAGAAGAGTGTCTGAATCGCAGGCCGTTATGACCGTGGAACCCTTCATTATCTTCCATGCGGACAGGGTCTCCCTCAGGACTAACCCATCATTTATGCCCAAGGTTATATCTAGTGTGGCTTTAAACCAATCCATTAATTTGCCAACTTTTTTCCCTAATCCTCAGAATAAAGGGGAAAGGATCCTGCACTCCCTGGACGTGCACAGGCAGCTCAGGTTCTATCTGGACAGGATGAAGCCTTTCAGAAAATTTGACCAGCTGCTAGTCAGCTTTGCTGCAGGGGCAGAGGGCAAGGCCATTTCAAAGCAAACCATTTCCAAATGGATAGCACACTGCATCCGTTTCTGCTACAAACACCATGGGAAACCTACCCCATAGGGGATCAGAACACATTCCGTTAGGGCTACATCAACCTCTACAGCATTCTTCAGGGGAGTCCCTACCAGGGACGTCCTGGAAGTTGCAACCTGGAGTTCTGTACACACTTTCACCAAGCATTACCACTTACCTATCTTTTCTAAATCCAGAGCTGGATTTGCCACAGCAGTCTTACAGGGCCTGATTGCCAGCCCTAATGCTTCTTAACTACCTCCACTCTTCCTTAGCTTTGGGAATCAACCCAAATGTGATGATTGCAACAGTGAAACATGAAGAACATAGTACAGTTGTGTACATTTACCATAAATGTAGATGTCTGAGTGTATTCACTGTTGCAGTCCTGGTTACCCTCCCTCCAGCCCCCTGACTTTTCTTTACTTTTAACCTATCTTTTTTGTTTGACATATATTATATCATGTGTATTTGCTTTTTGCTGGGGGTGTTCCATACCATGTAATTGCTTCTTATTGTGGAGGCACTTGAAATTTGGGGCAAGAAAAACTGATGTAATGGCGTTGGCTGCATGTTTTATACCCCTGACGACCTGACGTCATGTTAGACCGATGCAGAATACCCAAGACTCTGGTATTCAGGCCGGCTGAGGGCTACCTGCAGGCAGATAACCCAAATGTGATGACTGCAACAGTGAATACACTCAAACATCTACATTTATGGTAAGTGTACACAACTGTACTTTTATTTAACTGAGCTGAGTCCACCTAGTTAGCACATTCCATTTTTTTCTTATCAGAATCAACTGAGATCTGCCCAGTAATACTTTTTTTTTTTCTTTTTCAAACAAGTAAGGCTCCTCACCACTTTAATTCTTAAATTGACTGGATCTACATAGTATGCAAATGTCTGCAGATTTTCTTATCTTGTTTTAAGTGTTTTATCAAACTTTAGTAGTGTATCGTGGAAACCAGTGAACAAGTACCACAATGCATCTTGCCTTAGTGCAGCCTTATTTATTTGATCCATGGTTTTAAGAAAAAGCTTTTTAAAATGTTTTATTTAAACCATGACCCAAATAAATTGAGCGTTTCCCTCGGTAATATTAGCATATGGATCTTCCATAAACTTTAATGGATGCATCTCTGTGCATGCACAGCATGAGTCCATTAATGTCTATGGATGTAGCTCATGTTTTCCCTGAGTTGATATCAGTGAGGTTAAAGATCACCATAGCTTTCAGTGGCATACCTTTCAACTCTTAGTGCAAAAGTCTTACAAAACAGGGGACAAAGGCCCCAAAATAGGGACATATATTTAAATATTGCTCTTATAAACTTAGAAAGTTACTAGCATAACAGGGTTTGTGTCAACATACATTTTCTGAAGGATATGAAGTCTGGAAATCAAATGTATGTCATTTTAATGACAAAGTTCCAAAAAATAGTATACCGGTAAGCTAAAAAATTCCAGCAGACCTTGGATCCTGGTTCCGAAAACAACTTTAATAAAAAAACTTGACCAAACAAGAAGATACAAACCACCACAAAACACTAAGCGCTTTCACCCTCGTAAGTAGGGCATCATCAGAGTGCAAATATTCATTAACAGATCATCCCTTAAATAGTGTTTGATAAAGCAGTAAAGTGAATAATATCAATTCATTAACACTTAATTAATAAATTAACCCATTGCCACAGATAAATGCAGTGAAAATATTTCATATATTTGAAAAGGAAAAAAGAAAAAAGAAAAGAGAAAAATCCTTACCTAATACACAGGATAATTAGATAGGTACTACGACAGTTACCTCAAATGAAATAATTAGTAAAATATTGTTAACATATGTAAATAAATGTATATAAAATATATAATAAAAACTGTGTATGAGAGATATATTAAAAAGGTGTGTTTTAAAAATGTGTTAAAAAATGTATTTAAAAAGAATGTTTAAATAATGACTTAATACAATGTGGATGTGAGTGTGTGTATTGATCACATATAATATTAACAGTTTTGTATTAAAATGGTTGTGGTATAAAGAAGACTATTGATACTTAATGTAATATTATAATTATTGATAATGAATGTTAATAAATATTAATAAATATTAATAAATAAGTATTTATAAATGCATTGAGTATATAAAATGAATTGGTAGTATTTAATTATTAAATAACAATGGAATAGTCCATACATACTTCTGTTGTAAATTTATATAATAGATATAAAGCTTCAATGAATTAAATAGTTTTAAAAAACAATAATAATAAATAATAATGGTGATATCAAAATGTTACAACAAAAATGAGATAAACTCATAGTAATATATTCATTATCTAATGCTGATGAAATGTGCTTATATAAAATGTGATCTTAGTTTAAGAATGCTTGAAATAGATATTTGTTCATTGATACCAGGCCATTTACTTGCATTAAGCCTGAGTTGCCATAAGCATTCTTTTGCTTCCAACATAATTTTTTCGTCCCCACCATTTTGTCTATTCTGTGGTACTCTATCAATGACGAAAAACAAAAATTTCTTGAAATTGGAACAATTAATACTATGGTTATACAACATACTGGTTGTTTTTTGTCTTTTTATATCACTCGTGTTCTATGATACGCGTTTTTAACTTTCTAATCGTTTTATCAATATAGAATGCTTGACAAGCAATACAAGTTGCGGCATAGACAACCATTCCCGAATTACAATTACAATAGCCTGGACATCTAATAGTCTTTCCATAGTTAAAAATAGAAATATATGGACCATCGTTTATGAACCTACAAACATGACATGCACCACATTTACTCATCTTTGATTTTTTATACAATTCAATGTTGTGGTTACTTTCAGACAAATTTTTCAAATTTTTACCTCTACTGTATGTAAATGTGGGTTTGTTACCCAAAATGCCTGAAAGTTCTGTGTTGGAATCAATCACAGTGGTCCATGCTTCCTGTACTATGTTGACTATCTCTGATGTTCTATCATTGAATGGGATAATGAATGTATCGTGTCTAGATGTAATTGAGTTTGATCTATCTGCCTCTGGTAATCCATATAAAATGATAGGTTTGTAAAGTATGAACCTTTTGATTTTAATTTCATTGCTCGTTTTTAAAATAAGATCAGAAGGATAGCCTCTAGCCATAAACATATCCATGAGTTTTTTCAATTCCCTATCAAAAATATGGTTATCACTAACAGGTCTAGACAGCCTAACCATCTGTCCTTTAAGAAGATTTCTTTTTTGATGTAACGGGTGGCAGCTGTCGAAATGTAGGAATGAATTTGAATGAGTTTTCTTTCTAAATATATTGGATTCAGTTTTATTGTTGGAAACAGACAACACAATGTCTAAAAATTCAACATTATTTTCGAAAATATGACTAGTAAATTTTAAAAAATCCGTGGTTTGTCCCAAAAATATAATAAAATCATTAAACTCATCTTTGGAACCCCCACAAAAAAATGAGAATGTCATCCAAATAGTGTAAATATAGTAAAATCTTATTCCAGTAAATACTAGTAAATATAAACTCAGATTCCCAGTATGCTAAAACTAAATTTGCATAGATGGGGGCACATCTGGCCCCCATAGCAACTCCCTTTCTTTGTCTGTAGTATTCATTGTTGAAATATAGAAAGTTGTTCTCAAGAACAAGTTCTAACATTTCTGTTAATAATAGATTGTCAACATTGTTCAATCTGTTATATTTGTTGAGACATGCTTCGAACATGTCCAACCCTTGTCCATAGGGAATAACAGAAAAAAGCTTAACAACATCTGTGGTGTGGTCATGACGAATTCAGATTTAAAATCAAAATTGTTTGAGAACTCTCTGACCCGTTCAAGACACTGCCATGAGTCTGAGAATATGCGGTAGATTTTTCAAAATGTTTTTACATTTCAAATCTATATAAGCCGCTACAGCTTCAGTTTTCGAACCTTTTGCTGACACAATAGGTCTAAATGGGGGGTTGTGTACATCCTTATGGATTTTGGGAATCCCAAAAATAGATGGTATAATTGGAAATTCCACGGAAATAAATTTGAAAATGTTTTGGTCTATCCTACCATCCATAAGATATTCATAAAACAGCCAATCTATTGTAGTATATGCTCTGTTAATTTCATGTCGACTAACTTTTTCATAGGTGTCAGTATCATCTAATAATAATGTCATCCTGTGTAGGTAGTCAGAACTGAGCATAATTACCACTCCACCCCCTTTATCCGGTTTCATGATCCTATATTTGTTAGAACCTGTTAACTCCTTAAGACAAAACTTCTCTGCTAGTGTCAGATTTTGCTTCACTGCAAATTTTTTAGTTAAAATTCTTCTAATTTGAGTTTCACAGAGTTTTTCAAAAATCTGGATCATGAAATGTTGGGGGGGAATGAATGTACTATGGCGTTTGAAAGTAAAGAATCTAGAATCTAATACTGGATCACCTGAATTGTGAAAAAATATTTTTAAATTCAATAGCCTGGTATACAATTTCAAATTAATCAACACGTATCCAATGTCTAAATAAAATGTAGGTACAAAAGTGAACCCTTTACTGAGTAGTTCCAAAAAATTGTTTCCAAAATTTTGTTCAGTAAAATTATATAAATTAAAACCTGAATATGTAGTAATAAAACAATCACAGTTGTTTCTAATGTGAACATCTTCTGAAGAATTTAAAACATTATTAAAAGAATCCGAAGTAATATAATTTTGTTCATACACCTCAATATCCACATTGTGTATATCCATACTTAACACAGAGTCATTAAACTCTTCAGGGTTTAGCCCGGTAGGAATAGTATTATCTACCTGTGCCATGAGTTTGTTCTGTATGTCGCCCTGTTGTAATTGTTGTGTAACTGTTGATTGTGACTGCCCTGCCTTTCTCTTAGCCTTTCTGACCTCCTCAAGGTGGGCTGGTCTAAAAAAACTGTTTGTACTTCATCATTGGTGTTGTTCACATTACTTCTGTGTATATGTTTGTTGACCAGATTTAGGGTTATATCTATTCTGATTATTATTTCCTGAAGTTTGACTATAGTATTTCATGTTTTTGTATTCCTTAAAATGAGTGTAGACTTTATTGTTTTTATAGTCGTAACTGTCCCTTTCTATTTTATGGTTCTTAATATCTAAACCTTTATTAATGTACCTATCCATATCCCTGTAAATATTGTCTAATCTAAATTTGTTGTGCTCAAATAATAAATCGGCTTTAATACTTCTGTCCAAAAAACACAATTTCTCATTTAAAATATTTAGTTTATCAGTGTTATTACGAATAATAAGTCTCAAAAGCTCGAGACCAGTTTTATCAAACAGTAATAGAAGTTCCGAAAATATTTCAATTCCTTCTTCAAACCCATGTGGTAATTTGAAAATACGTAAATCTTTGGGTACTTGTTTAAGCTCCAAGGAACGTTCCAGAAAAGCGTTGTCCATCTGTAGAGACTTAAAGGCTTTCAGTGTTTTTTCAAATTCTGTCATTTGGGCATTCAATGTGCCCATATCCCTAGATGGTGTATGATTGGTCTTGTTTAAGGATAAGGGTTGAAGAAAATGTTTTAAGTCCATATTGGAAGTTGTAGTATTGTTTGTAGAGGAAAAAACATTATTTGCTGCACCGTTTCACTCTTCTCTTGTATTTGATGACGCCTGAGGGCGAGGAAACCCAGCGTCACCGCTTCCTAACATCACTGTGCCTCTCGTTGGACTATTGGAGGGTTGTCTGCCAACATTTTTCTGCATACTAGTATTGGGTGTAGAATGTAAGGTGAATAACTGTTCTTCAGATTCTGTAATAACAGGTTCACCATCTACACCCAAATTATTGCGCTGTTCATGTAGCGCTCTTATCAATTTGTTAGTAATCTCAAGATGTTCCTGCAGTAAACGATGCATTGTTAAAGTATATCTCAACCCAAAATTGTTTAAAAATTCTATGTTTGTTAACTGCAAAGCTCACCGGAGAAAGTTGGCTCCCACTTGGGACTTAAATTTTCTATTAGAAAAATAACTTTGTTTCCCTTTGAACCTGCTGTAATATATTCTTAAAGTTCTTAACATGGAAAGTACTTTTCTTATTGTTTTTACTTCTGCTAGGAGAGTTTTGGGGCTCTGTGCTTTGATGTAAAAATAAATACCTTTGCAGTTTTGTAAAATTAGGGTTATCCTGCACTGTAACCCCTGTTTAACAAAGCTAGTCCTAAACAAACGTTTTATTATATATTTTATATACATTTATTTACATATGTTAACAATATTTTACTAATTATTTCATTTGAGGTAACTGTCGTAGTACCTATCTAATTATCCTGTGTATTAGGTAAGGATTTTTCTCTTTTCTTCTTTTTTCCTTTTCAAATATATGAAATATTTTCACTGCATTTATCTGTGGCAATGGGTAAATTTATTAATTAAGTGTTAATGAATTGACATTATTCACTTTACTACTTTATCAAACACTATTTAAGGGATGATCTGTTAATGAATATTTGCACTCTGATGATGCCCTACTTACGAGGGTGAAAGCGCTTAGTGTTTTGTGGTGGTTTGTATCTTCTTGTTTGGTCAAGTTTTTTTATTAAAGTTGTTTTCGGAACCAGGATCCAAGGTCTGCTGGAATTTTTTAGCTTGTCATTTTAATGACGCCAGTCCTCATATTATCCCAGCGATTTGCCAGAAAAGCGCACATTTTGGATTAATACACCAAAAATAAGAGGCAAAAATCTGGACATTTGAAAGGTATGTTCAGTGGCATCAGTGCAGGGACATTTCACAGAGGAAACTGCTACTTGAAAAGAAGATTCAAAATTGACAATCAAGATAAAAATATAAATCTTCTTTTTATGCACTAGATACTGTGGTACAAAAGATGTAAGTGTCCTGTGACAAAACACTTTAAAATTCTGTTTCTGTTCTTTATTTTTCCCTGTTTCAGTTTACACAGCTCAATACAGCAGCCCTTTCTCACAGAGAAACCCTGAGAGATGAAAGTCAAAACTGACACTTGTTGGGTGGGTTCTGTCATGCAAATTATGTGCATAAAAGCAACTGCCTCTTACCAAGTCACAGCACCCTCTGAGAAATGGCCTGTATTATAAATATCTTTTCCTATGGGATTAACCAGGAAAAAGTAATTTAGTTGTATAAAAAGAACTTTTATTTTTCTGCCATGTGTAGGTAGACAGCAGATAGTAATTGAATCCAGTGTCAAGAAAAAAAGGCACTTTTAATATTGCAGTTTATCTTATCTAAAGAATGCAGATGTTTTGCATAACTGATGAATCATTACGTTATAACACAGCCCCTGTTTAATCCAACTTCTTTGGCAATATGTAACGAAAAAGGCACTAAGGTAACATAACAGGTAACCTCACAAAACCTTTATTAATCCACAATTTGATGAATGAAGAAATAAAAAAGCAGCAACTTGAACTGACTAAGCGCTTTCACCCTCATGGGCATCTTCAGAGTCAGTTAACTTCAGTAAAAACAACCTTTAAATACAGCTATTAATTAGTGCTTGATTCTTTGGCAATATATTTAGTTCCTAATTTACTGAAAAGGCTAGGAATTTTTAGCATAGCACACTGAAAACTTATAACATCAGAGTTGTATGTTCTGTCAAAATCAGCACATCTGCCCTAAGCAGGAAAAATAAAGTCCATCTGTGATATTCCATTGTAAAACATTCAAATTACCTTTAGCATTCATTTTAAATTCATTTTCTTCAGTAATAAAGCACTGCATCAGCATATATTTTGCCTTCACATGTAACCTGTAATTTCAAATAGCAATGCATTTTAGAAAAGACAATATGAAAAAAAAGTCACCACTATAGCTGGATGATCATAAAGGATTTTGATAAGTTGTTATTTTTTTTTTTCTTTCAGCTTTTCCCGATTAGGGGTCACCAAAACAGAACTCCGGTCCGCTAATGATTGGCAGTAGATTTTTACGTGCCGAGTTCCTGGCCCTGACGCACAACCTTCAACAAAGGTACGCCCATTCACGCATGTCTCCACACAGAAGGCATTCTAGCTGAGAATCGAACAGGACAGCGTCTTACTGTGAGGCGACAACGCTACCGCAGCACCACCACCGCTGTTATTAAAGTGCACAAATGTGTCACTGCCTGTGAAGATTCAGTATGTCCAGGCTGTGGTGTTTACAGTAATGTCATATGGATATGAAAGTTGAAAAAAAGACGTGACAAATTATACCTCTGAGTTGTGGTGCTGATACAGACTATTGCATATATAACAGACCTCCCAAAAATATTGGTTTTATCTCCTCCTGTTATCCGTTAAGAATTACCTGTAAACTCCAATGACAAGACATTGACTTTCATTGTACAAGAGCATACAAAGATCAGTACAAAAAGACATTGTGCTTGGCATGGGTAAAGGTCATCCTGAAAGAGAAAGGCTTGTCAGTCTGATGGAGTATTACATTAACTGGAGAGATGGGCGGACATTCAAGGTGCCTGCTGACTGAGAACCATGTTATTGTGTTTTCCCAGCAGGAAAACCAATGATTGCTGGAAAAAAATGCTGATAAAAGAAATCTTTTTGGTTTAAATTCAGATCTTGGCTGACAGTTATTCTGTCTGTATCCCAACTATGAAAAATTTCTGAGAAATAAAGTGAAGAAAAAAGAAGAAAAAGTACTGGACCAAAACACTGAGGAAACTCAGTAGGAAGCAGATCAGTGCATGGTGCAGATGCAAGATATGGCTTATGACTATTTTGACGAGAAAATGTATCATATTCACTTTGAGGTCTTTAAAATAAGTGGGACACTAGAGGAGTACTTAAAATCATTTGAGGAGGCACTGAAAATTAAGGAAGCATAGAACAATCACTCCGATTTATGGGTCAAACTGCAGAAGTTGAAATGGAAATTGAGTGACTGACAGAAAATAAGGCATGTCAAGAGTAAATGTTCAAGAAAATGGAGGATTTGGAAGGTAGAGTGAGGAGGGCAAATCGGAGGTTTGCAGTCTTCCCTGAGAAGCTAGAAGGAATTGCTTGCCTAAGCTTTATTAAAACCAATTGTTAGTGATTAGACTGGTGTTCCATAGTAGGACATGTTAATAGAGAGGGCTCACCTTGTATATGTGCCAACAAATGTTTTAAGAAAGTAGTTGAGATCAGTAGTTGTGAAGGTACAAACATACCAACTAAAGGAAATTATAACAAAAATGTGCCAGAGGGGAAAGCTGTTGTGAAAGTCAGGGACATCAAAAGTATTCGTAGAAAATTATTATTTGGCTTGTACGACACAGGAACGGAAAAAATTATTCCAGTCATGAGAGAGTGCCATTGAACTGAAGTTTAAACTTCTGTACCCTGCAGAGTGTATTTTGGTGTGTGTGTCTGTCTCTGTCTGTCTGTGTGGTCCACCAGTCCCTAGGGCCCAAATCCATTTAGTGAAGCTGACCAGGTGATAAAAGAAATTGAGCGTTTTAACTAGCAACAACGAATAAACAGTGAGTTGGGGGTCCAGATGCAAAACAATCTGCGAGCAATGAAAACCTGAGAGAGAGGATGCCAGTAAAAACCCTTCCCTTTATTTTCCCCAGGAAGACGTAAAAGCAAAGGGCATCAGAAGAGCTGACCAAGAGAATCAGCAGAGAATTACGATCAAATCAGGTGCTGGTGCAGATTGCAAGTGAGCTATCTGATGAGCACTGATGTAAGACTGGCTTGTAAACTAAGTGGAGAAACTGCTGTGCATCACACTGCATCTGATACCGTCCATGCAGACACCGTGGATCTGGGATTTACCATGTCTCCTGCAACTGTGGAAGACCTTAGTGGACAAAGGAGAGCCACTCTTGATGATCTTGGGAGAAGGGGCAGGGAATGTGCCCCTGCTTAGTCATAATGTTTTACCTATTACTAGGGAAGCTGTTGCTGGTATTGCTGGGTCTGTTTTCCTTGACATTCTTGTCAAAAAAATAAAAGTGTGTGTCCAGCCAAAAAACAACCACAAACTTCAAAAGGCAAGGATACCTGATGGTCATTGAAAGTCAGAGAAGCATATTTAGCGTACAAATCCTTTATTCACGCTTTCGTTAGTAAGATTTCATCAGAAAAAAAAATCATACAACCAGGCAATACCATTATAAACCCAACAATTAACTGCCAATTATTCAATTAGATAAAATGTGATTTCCCCAATTCATTAACCCATCCAATACTGACAGAAAGTTTAAATATATAAATCTAAACAATCACAAATGTAAACATTTAATAAATAAAACCATTAAAGACAAATGCAGGCACTGTACTAAATTTATTTTAAACAATGTCATATAATTTAGTAACCTTCGACTTCCTATTTTTAAGAAAACACTTTGTTAATGCTGTCATTAAAGCCATGTTTACTATCGGCCTCCTGCCAAACTGTCTCCCTTTGTTCTAATAAGTTTTTGTAATCACCTCCCCTCAAAATCACCATGCACTACTTCTAATACAAAAAACAAACATTTTTTGAAGTTAACACATTCAACAGAGTCACAAAAAAAAAAAACACAGTGGAAACCACGAACTTCGCTGCTCAAACCCCAATAAAGTAAAAATGTGTTTTATTAAAAAGTTATGCACTTTCATCTATGCACTAGACTTCATCAGAACACTGAAACAATGAGTAAAAACGTTTAAATACAATGATACGTCCAATGACATTCAGTTATTTAAATTCGAACAAAACCCAACATGTCATCACTTCCTCTTTATGAATATGTAAGTACTAAAACAACTGCTAGTTTCCATGAATTACATCCTAGCTTCTAAAATGGGTTTAATAGGTATGTTATCATTAATTCCTGGTGTGGTGGTGGCGTTTAATAATATTTGCCATCTCACCTCCTTTTCACTCAGTAATGCCTTCAAATTTCCACTTCTCTGGTTGGAAAATAAAACTTCCAATAAGGCAAACTTAAACATTTCACATTCAGGATTGTCTCTAATATGTCTGTATAGGGAGTTGTTAACATCCCCCTTTTTGATAGCATATAAATGGTCATATATCCTGTCCCTCAAGCGTCGACCAGTTTTACCCACATAAAATCCGGGACATCTTGTGCATTGGGCAAAATATACAACATTCATACTTTGACAATTTCCTTTCATGAATTTTAACTTTGTTTGACACTTGTTACCCACTTGAATTGTCGGTTCCTCTAATGTAGCAAAAACATTGTTTGCATCTACCACATTTGGTGGTACCTGTCTTGCAGGGTTTTATGTGCATTTTACCTTTATGTAATCTATGTTTCATATTATATCCTATCTTGTGCACAAACTTAGGATCCTCTCCCACCAGCCCATAAATACCTGGATCACATTTCAAAATACTCCAATTGTTGCGAATAACATTTTTTACATTTAGTGTGTTTTTATCATATGGTAGAATACACACTTTGTTGAATTCATTGGTGGCTGTCTCGTTCCTCTGATCAGCACCAATACCCGACTCAACCCCTAACAATGGCTTGTATTTTCTACCCCCTCACTTGTAACATAGGCCACCACATCTTCCATTACTGCAGAAGGGTATCCTCTTTCCTTAAATAATAACCCAATATAACCTAATTCCTGTATCATTTATTATAATCAGAGGTCATACAGGCTGCTCTTATGCACTGCCCCTTTACTATGTTTTTCTTATGTAAATTGGGATGGCAGCTGCTGTATTCTAAATAAGTGTTACTAAAGGTATCCTTTCTAAAAATTCTAGATTTGAATCCCTTAGTAGTATGGGAAATATACGTGTCCAGGTATGAAATACCTTCTTTACTTGTATGATATGTAAAATTAAGGCAAGAACTGGTGGTAGGTAGATACCTGAAGAATTCATCTACCTCCAATTCATTCCCATCCCAAAGAACAAACACATCATCTAAAAATCTGATATAACATCTAATATGTTTCATCCACACACTTTTAAAGATAAAATCCTTTTCCCAATCCAAAAGGACAAGGTTTGAATATATCGGGGCGCTGGCAGCTCCCATCGCCACCCCTTTGTTCTGCCTATAGTATTCTCCTTTGAAATATATGAAGTTATAGTCAAGTACTATGCTCATAAGTTCACTAATGAGTAGTGTCTTCTCCCAGTCCAAATTGACAAATTTTCGGATGCTGTTCACAAACCTATCCATACCTTCTACCCTTGGAATCCATGAAAATAAGTTGACCACATCTATGGTGACTAGAATTTGATTTTCTTTCCATAAACTGGGTGTCAACCGACTCAAAATCCCAAGAATCTTTGACTATGTGTTTAGTCCTACCATAAATGGGCTTTAACCAAGTGTCCACAACCTTCCCAAACGGGAATGTCTTAGACTTACTTCCAGAAACAATAGGCCTATATGCCAGTTGTAAAATATTCTTGTGTATCTTTGGAATTCCTATAATAGTGGCAAATATGGGGTGTTCAACCTTCAAAAACTTATATAAGTCACCATCTATTCTGTCTTCCAACAGATATTCCTCTAATAAGGCATCTATGTGTTGGTAAGCTATGTGTACCTCATTAATAGATGATGTCTCATAGGTATCTGTATCCTGTAGAATGGTGTGGATGGCATTCAAGTAGTCATTATTATCAATTAGGACTACACCTCCCCCCTTAGGTTGTAAAATCCTAATATCATTGTTAGAACTTAATTCACATAGTAAATCATGTTCTTTTTTACTAAGAGTGTATTTCATCCTCTGTTGTTTACTAATATATGTTGTTTACTAATATCAGATAATTGATATAGATCATCTATAACCACCTTCTCAAAACTAGCCAATACTGGATGAAGCGAGGGAGTAAAGGTATTTCTTTGTTTCAACTGTGACTCTGGTCTCCAATTCCGCATCTTTAAAATAAATACTAAGATTTAACTTACGAACTAACAACTTAAATTCTATAATATTGTCCACTACATTAAATCTCATGTTGGGTACAGATTTGACCCCTTTTTCTAAATAATGCAAAATGTTCATCTTGTAATGCAAGTGTGGTATAGTTATAGATGTAAAAATTCCCCTTACCATATTTAACTTTGTTGTACTTAACTATTTCCTCATTATTGATACTATTCACCTCTTCATTCTGTCTTCCCTGTAGTTTGGTGATTGAAAAGTCCGATGGTTCCCCCTTCTTCCATTCTGTGTCCTCTGCCAAAAAAGAATGAAAATCCTCATATTGTGGTCGATTGGGCCTCCCAAAAACTCTTGGATACCTGGTAGACCCAGCCTGAATTCTCTTCGCTTTTTGTTTTTTCCCCAACTATAAACCTTTCTTTCCTTGTATTGACTCAGATCTCTTCGAAGTTTGGCGCAGTTCCTATTATAACCTCTTTGGTTGTTACTTTTAGCATGTTGATATTGTCTATCATATAAGTGCTGCCATTCTTCGAACAGTAAATCCTGAGTAATACGTTCATTTAGTACTTCTATCTTCTTCATTAATTTACATAATTTACCATCATTACATTTGATAATAAACTTCATAAAGGTGGTACCAAAACTATCAAACATTTCGTTACACTCGTGCAGTATTTCATCAGACATATCTATACCCATGGGCTTCTTGAAAAACCTAAGCCCCATGGGGACAATGTTTAATGCAATACAATGGTTTAAATATGCGTTATCTAACTGAATGCCTTTGATGGCATTCAGTTTTTTGCCAAAAACAGTAATCATATCTTTTAGTGTACCGTCAGTACGTTCACCGGTACTGCCATTAATAACCGTTCTATCGTCATGGAATTGAAAGTCCTGCACATTAGTTAAGAAGGTATCGAGCCCTCCATGTCTGTTAACTTTATTAATCCTTTGCCTATCGGCTGGGTGAGTGGAAACTTGGTCAGAAACAGTACCTTGGTTGCGTGCAATGTATAGATGAAAGTGCTTAACCTTTTAATAAAACAAGTTTTTACTTTATTGGGGTCTGAGCATCGAAGTTTGTGGTTTCCACTGTGTTTTTTTTTGTGTTTCTTTTGTGAAGTCGCAACTACGTGGTTTTGGTTTTACATTCAACAGAGTGTTTGTATAATGCACTTCTTTCGTTTTTAGTTCTAATATAATAAATATGTTTTCTCATGCATTCAAAAAGTGTTCTAGTAGTCATTCCCATATAATAAGCGTTACCCACTGCACATGCCAATGTCGACTATACCCCTAGATTCGCAAGAACATTACCCTGGAACTACAAGGTGACATTTCTTTTAGTATCATCTCTTTCCAACAGCTTTTTAATTTTACAAGTGTTTTGATAAACAAAGCCTGTCTTTGTCCCTATAACCGCAATAAGGTCTTTATTCCCCTCCAAAATTCTCCAATTTTTATAAACAGTGTCCCTGATAAGTGGACAGTCAGTGGTCATGTCCATACTAAGCATAGCCAGATTGTGTCTTGGGAATCCCCTGATATGGATTTATTATATGCTAAAGGTTTTTTTAAGAATGGGTGGATATACTTTATTTCTTTTTGTCAAAACCTCTTCCTTTGTTGACATTAAGTAAGCCATATCATAACCTCTAGCCAAAAATAAATCAGTAATATATTGAAATTCTAGAGTAGCATCATTTTCTTGGGTAGTCATCCGGCTAGCCCGAATGTACTGGCCTTTGGGAATATTTTTTTTTATAAAATGAGAATGATTACTCTGGTAATGTAGATATCCATTCGTAAACGTGTCTTTTCTGAATATTTTGCTATCAAAAATATTATCTCTTGCATTCTGTGTCAAATTGACATCTAAAAATTTATACTTGAACCGTATTCTCCTTTCACAAACTTCAGATACTCGCAAGTGTTGTTAATGGCCATTAAAAAATCATCAACCTCTCTGTGTGTAGCTTCTAATATAAAAAAACAGATCATCCACAAGCCTAGAGTAATACAAAATTCTATATTTGTCAAATAGATGCACCAATCTAGTGGTTTCACAAAAGGCCAATACTATATTAGCATACGCTGGGGCCGCCGGAGACCCCATTGCTGCAACCTCCTGATGTTGGACAATATTTTTTTTCTATTCAGTAGATGATGTTATAAACAATTTAAGGGTGTAGCAATGGGGTCTCCGGTGGCCATGACATAATTACCAGAGTAATCATCCTCATTTTATAAAGAAAAATATTCCCAAAGGCCAGTACATTCGGGCTAGCCGGATGACTACTCAAGAAAATGATGTTACTCTTGAATTTCAGTATATTACTGATTCATTTTTGGCTAGAGGTTATGATATGGCTTACTTAATGTCAACAAAGGAAGAAGTTTTGACAAAAAGAAATTGTATATCCACCCATTCTTAAAAAACCTTTAGTATATAATAAATCCATATCAGGGGATTCACAAGACAAAAATTTGGCTATGCTTAGTATGGACATGACCACTGACTGTCCACTTATCAGGGACATTGTTTATAAAAATTGGAGAATTTTGGAGGGGAATAAAGACCTTATTGAGGTTATAGGAACTAACAACAAACCAAGAACCAAATGTCCACAAACCAAAAAATTCAGGAAGATGAGGTCCAGCTGACAAGAGTTTATTGACAACGAAAACAACTACCATTCACCTAGGTTTCGTCCGTGATAAACAGACTTCTTCAGAATGCTGAAGCACAACTGCAAACACACTTAAATGGACAATGCAATAAACCAATTACTTAACAATTCAAATAAAACAAATAAAACACAGTCAATTAATATTTAAACTTAACCTAACTATTAAATTAACCTAACCAATGTTGCCTGCCATTTCCTACCCTACATTATTAAGGCAAGGAAAAAACTGATATTAAAACTCATATCCATCCAGTAAAATTCGGAAAATCGAACACCTCAATAAAAATATTATTAAAATAAAAAACAAAAAATACATTGATGTAAGACAACATATTAAAAATTGTTATTGTTATACTCCTATAATGTTCCTCAACTTAAGTAAAGGCTTAACAGTGCTGTGCTCATTGAGTCCAGGATAGTTATGTGCATTTAGTCTGAGCTGCCATTTTAATTCACAGATATCCAAATGTGTGTCAATAATCCTACCCTGTTGATCAACCTTAATCTGTTGTAGAGTGCAAAACTTAAAACTGTGATCACCATAGTCGACCACATGCCTAGCAAGGGCATTAGTGGTTTTAAGATGTTTAACATCTAAAAGATGTTCCTTAATCCTTTCCCTAAAGGACATGCACGTTTTCCCTACATAAAAAGCATTACATTATTGACATAGGGCAAGGTATACCACATTTTTGGTGTAACAATCAAAATGACCCAAAAATAAAAATGCAACAGCTCAGACTAAATGCACATAGCTATCCTGGACTCAATGAGCACAGCACTGTTAAGCCTTTACTTAAGTTGAGGAACATTATAGGAGTATAACAATAACAATTTTTAATATGTTGTCTTACATCAATGTATTTTTTGGTTTTTATTTTAATAATATTTTTATTGAGGTGTTCGATTTTCTGAATTTTACTGGATGGATATGAGTTTTAATATCAGTTTTTTCCTTGCCTTAATAATGTAGGGTAGGAAATGGCAGGCAACGTTGGTTAGGTTAATTTAATAATTTAATAGTTAGGTTTAGGTTAAGTTTAAATATTAATTGACTGTGTTTTATTTGTTTTATTTGAATTGTTAATTAAATAATTGGTTTATTGCATTGTCCATTTAAGTGTGTTTGCAGTTGTGCTTCAGCATTCTGAAGAAGTCTGTTTATCATGGACGAAACCTAGGTCAATGGTGGTTGTTTTCGTTGACAATAAACTCTTGTCGGCTGGACCTCGTCTTCCTGAATTTTTTGGTTATAGGGACTAAGCCAGACTTTATCGAAACACTTGTAATATTAAAAAGCTGTTGGAAAGAGATGATACTAAAAGAAATATCACCTTATTAAAGAACGTTCATAAGAAAGGTATGTTCATATGTGGAAACTGCAATATGTGTAGATTTATTCTTGAGGGACCATACATCATGATTCCCCACTTGAAATGAACCTTTGTAGTTCCAGGGTATTGTTCTTGTAAATCTAGGAGTATAGTCTACATTGGCATGTGCAGTGAGTGTAATGCTTATTATGTGGGAATGACTACTAGAACACTTCTTGAACACATGAGACAACATATTTATTATATTTGAACTTAAAACGAAAGAAGTGCGTTCTACATACACTCTGCTGAATGTGTTAACTTCAAAAAAGTTTTGTTTTCTTTATTAGAAGTAGTGCATGGTGATTTGAGGGGAGGTGATTACAAAAACTTATTTGAACAAAGGGAGACAGTTTGGCAGGTGAGATTGGAGGCTGATAGTAAACCTGGCCTTAAAGACAGCATTAACATAAAGTGTTTTCTTAAAAATAGGAAGTTGAAGGTTACTAAATGATATGACATTGTTTTAAATAAGTGCCTGCATTGTTTTTAATGGTTTTATTTATTAAATGTTTGCACTTGTGATTGTTTAGATTTATATATTTAGACTTTGTCAGTATTGGATGGGTTAATGCATTGGGGAATCGCATTTTATCTAATTGAATAATTGGTAATTAATTGTTGGGTATATAATGGTATTGCTTGGTTGTATGATTTTTTTCTGATGAAGTCTTACTGACAACAGCATGAATAAAGGCTTTGTACGCTAAATACTGCTTCTCTGACTTTCATTGACCATCAGGTATCCTTGCCTTTTGAAGTTTATTCTTGTCAAAAAAAGCAAAACTAGACACTTAACTTCGCACCAGTTTCTTTGGACAAGAGTAATTTATTGTAATTGGTTCAGGGTCTTGTGGAGACTATTTTTCCTTCTTGTAATTTGTTTTTGGCAAAAGAAAAAGGGATTCCTCCTGCTCTGAAAAGGTTCAAGATTTGCAATCTTTAGGGAAATTTGAAGGAACAGATTTAGTCTTTTCTCAGGTTTTTGATTCAGATTCTGATGAGTGTGTGATATCTGGAACTCCCTATGAGGGATTATGTTTCTCCAAGACTATTTTCAGAATGAGACATTTGTTTTCAATGGGAGAAAACAGGTTTTCTAGTACCTTCAAATATAATGTGATTTGTTATAAACAGAATTTCCAGAACCCTCATCAGTCTCTCTCAGTGCTGTCAACATTGGCGGATGTGTTTTTCACAGCTTGTGGCTTCCATGACAGATAGCCTGGTGCCCTTAAAAAGCAGATAGAATGTACAAAGTTTCTTAGTCATTTAAGTTTGCATACACTAATCTCAGACCTGACCAAATAATTATAACCTTAGTTATTCCAACTGCTTCCAAGCATTTTGTTAAGTCTTATCCTCCTACTCCTGGCAAGGATGGTAAAGCTATATATAATCTGGGGGAAAGTGTATGCTTCTACAACTTTGATGCTTAGAATTCTGAATACTAAAGAGATACCTTACTAAAAGGATACAAGGACTAAACATACTCTACAGTGGTTGACTCAAAGCCCTATCACTATACTCTGTATCCTACAGAATGCTAAGAGATGATGTGAGCCTGGCATACAAGGCATCTTCCAAAGCAGTACTGATGAATTTACTGCTGATTCAGTAAGTCAAGTGGCATCAGAAATCCTTTTGTCTGACGATTTTAACATCATTCACAACATCAGGGAGAGAGGTATGTCTCGTAGTGATACCACTGCACTGAAACAGACTCCCCATACACATAAAACAGTGTTCATCTCTGTCTGTATTCAAGTGCAACTTGGATAATAGGTGCATAGGTGTATACTAGGCTATGACCACTGGGGCCCTTAAAGGCCTAGCCATACAACCTAAATGTGACCCACAAATTTGATTTATATTTGATTTATAGGGGGTGATGTACTAACTGCCTCTGTCCATCCAAGAATGGGATCCAGACCAAGGGTGAAATTCCATTTATACCCATCAGTTGGTCCAGGTTGCATCGAAATAGGGATAGGGAGAAACTCTGTTTTACATGGATGGGGGGAGCCTTTTCCAGAGAATGGGAATTCTCTGAGAAATATGTCCGTCTCTCCAGCATTGTCTTATGTATGTTGCTAGCAAAATGTAGATCTTTTAATCTAATAGTTCTGATGCTGTTTGTTTTGTGGATGTGCAAAAGATTCATCAAAACAAAGTTCATGGATGCCTTGTATGCCAGGCAGAGATCACCTCTCAGAAGTCTGTATGATACTGAGTAGAGAGACCGGGCTTTGAGGTGATCAGCATAGGACACTGTGTTTACTCCGTGGATCTCTTTTGTAAGAAGCTTTTATGGATATTCCAGTTGCTGCATGTGTTTGGTCAGGTACATACTAAAGAGGCCATTATATACTCTATGATGGGTCTGATGAGTGCCAAGTACAGTAGTATGATGATCTGTCTGGCCCTAGATGCCATGCCTTTGCTTATACAGTAAGCAACATAGAAGGATTTTCTTACTAATTTGGACACATGTTTGCCAAGGGCTAGGTTGCTATCTACATAACTTCCCAGATCTCTGACGAATGAATTAACTTTTAAGGGTGTTTTATTGATGACGTAGTTATTTATCCATGGTGGCAGAATTCCCAAAAGGTATTATTGTAATGCATTTCTTGGCATTGAGTTTTAAGCCATGACTTCAGCACCAAACATTTGCATGTATTAGACCTTTCTGAAGAGTGTTCTCATCTTGAAGGCATTCAGTGACTAGCATTCAGTGACTGCTAATGCTTTGAAGTCATCTGCAAACTTGGTTAGCCAGAGGCCTTTGAGATTGGTTTTGACATCTGAGAAGTAGATGCCTAAGGGGAGTGGGCCTTGCACAGAACCCTGGTGGACTCCACTGGTGACTGGCCTCTTTGTGGAGGTCTAACCTCCTGAGTTCTGTCAGTGATCCATCTAGCTATTAGCATGTTATAAAGGGATTTATACCTAGTTCTGTAAGTTTGTTGACACTGCCCGAGTGGAGTATTGTATCAAATGCCTTAGCCAGATCTAGGTAGGCAGTGTGCACTGTTTCCCCCTCATCCATTGTCTTAGTGACCTTTTCAATGAAATCTACCATATTCAGTAAGCATGACTTTACGTTGACAAAGCCAAGCTGGGATGGATCCAGTGTCTGGAGGTCTATGTCCTTGTTGATAATTTCCATGATCACTTTTTCCATGGCTTTGCAAATAAGATTAGTCAGACTCATGGCTTTGTAGTTTTCAGGGTCTGTTGAAGGTCCTCCTTTACGAAGGGGGATGACCATTGCAATCCTACATTCACATTGCACAAAGCCTATTTTAAGACTATAGTTAAATAATAACTCTAGGGGTCCTGATAAGTCGTGTTTTAGACTATTCAGGAGGCATCCTGGGGTGTGATCAGGGCCCACTGAGGCCATGTTCTTGGCGTTAGTGAGTGCAGCCAGTACATGCTCCCTAGTTATAGTTGGAGAGGTTATGTTTAAGGATATTATTGAATGGATGGTTGGGGTGCGAGAGGGATAAAGCTGGAACAGAATTTGTCCACTAAGAAGTATGGTTTATTGCCAGTCTTGATGGATGTGGCACCATTAACCACCAGCTCAGCACATTGCTGCCCTTGAGGTTTCTGACATAGATGTTGAAGGTGTTATGGTTATCTTTCACCTGGGAGTATATCTTAACTTTAAAATTTATTTTTGGAGACGTTATTAGCCCACTTAGTTGCCTGTTTACTTTGATGCAAGAGTTTTTATCTTTATGGGAATTACCCTCCCTGATTTTTGCCATACTTTTTCCTTTTGTTGTATATCCTGTTTAATCTGGGATGCCACCATGGTGATTTGTTTCTGGTTTACTTATGGTAGAGCAGCCTTTATGCAGCTATTGACATGGTCATATAGAGTTTCTGATAGCAATTTAGCATACGCTTATGTGCTCTCGGGGTTCGGAGGAGCACTGAATTTAAAAAAAAAATCACTTGCTAACAGGTAATTTGCCTTTGAATAGTTCCTAACTGTTACTTGTTTTAATGAGATTACTGAGTTGATTTTGATTTTGAAGGAGACAGCTTTATGGTTGGACTTTATCAGGGAGGATGAGACCCAGAGGAGGTGCAGCATTCTTCCATATTTGTGAGCATGAGGTTCAGTATAATGGAGCCTGTAGTGGGTGTTTTCACTGTTTGGTCGAGGGCATTTTTATTTACGAAGTCCAGGATTCTCTGTGCCTGTAGATTTGAGGGCAGTGTAGGATTCCCAATCTGTAGAGGGGGTAAAGTCTCCACTGAATAGGGTGTTAGGTTGGATGGTAAGTGTCTCCAGTAGGTCCAATTATGCATTGTGAGCTTCGTGAGACATGGAGGGTGACCTGTAGCTGGCTAGGATATGGCACAGGATTTTGTCTATGGTGATCTGCATGCATATGAACTCCATCCTGTTTGACCACCCTAGAGGTATGCTTGTTATTCTTGTATGTCAGTCTATAGATGGGAACAGAAAATCTACCCTAGGACTGTGCTCTGTACTAATGGACAATACAGCTCCTAAATGCTTTATCCTACAAGGGTCCCCTTAAATTATCTGTGGTATGATCCCACTTATGCTTATTAGGGGTAATATATAATTATTGACAATAGGATGGTTAAGGCCCATCTCTGACCAACTGAGATAGGTTAATTTGAATACAATGAAGGAAACAGGCTAAGCTTAAAATGGCCCATGAGAGCAGCTGCCTAGTAGTTTCCTTGAAACTATGGACCCCATTTTGTGTTGTGGGCAGTGGGATTAATATAAAGAAGGCTTTTTATAGTAATACTTCATGCATGACTGCACTATTTTAGTGAGAAAGTTAATATAATTGTATTTTTATTGCTTTGGATTAGTATGGCATGGAAGAAGATTGATATGGATGGCTGAGGAAAATGTATGTACAACTGTTTATTAATATATTACAGGATAAATCGGCTACTAATTGAATTAAACATGAATAATGAAAGCACTAATATCCTGCCCTTGGGATAAATAAAGCAACATTTCTTTGGAGAGGAGGTATATGTCAGCAGTTTAACTTGTAGGTTGTAAGGTAAGGCACCGTGTTAAGATATCTTTTTGAAACTTAAAAGTTACAGAGAATGAAAATCAGTCAACTTCGTTGGTTGCAGACTACAGTTTATATAATGAATCCATCTGCAGCTGCTGGGTGGGAGAATTTGAAAAGGAGCATGTAATGGGAGGAAAAAGTACTATAGGCAGCACTCCTAAAATGAAGAACTAAATAAACAGTTTGCAAGCTATTCCTTAGAATAAGCAGGATTTTTTTGTTTTAATACAAGGCCTTATTGAACAACTGAAGCAAATAATCATAAATAATAAAATATAAAAAAAATAATGTTTTGAGTGTGCCTGTACGCTTATCAGTTTGCTCTTTTTAGTTTCCAACATTTCCAGCTATGAGACTGCCAGACATCCAGATGCAGGAAGAAAAGACATTCGTTAAGGACTGACTAGACTAATCTCTTGGTGACCTTATTGAGATGAATATGGCAAAAGGAGTGAGAGACTCCTTAAAGCGGAAATATACTAAATTGCAAGGAAGGAGATAATGATAACCATTGAAGCAGCTGCAGTACTGCAATGTGTAAAGCTCAAATTAAGAACACAAGGTTGAATAATGTAAAACTTGATGAGGAAAATTAAACTTAAGCTTGGTGGAAAAAGTAGTTAAATAATTGGAAAATATGCAGGTTGTTTTCTTTGCTGGGAGGAGATAAAAAGGCCAACTGCAGTGGGATAACAATTTTGTTTTTTGTAATATGGAAAGCAGACAAGAATATGCAAGTTAGCAGGAAAACAAATGATCTGATATTGTCAGTTTTTATTCTGTCCTCAACATATGAGTTCAGATCTGATCCTCTGATCTGACTTGGCCATTACTATAGCTCATGATCACCAAAAACTCTCAAGCCCCTTCCCTACCCACAATGCACTAACCCCTAACATACCTCTCGCGAATAGACGCGGTCATCCTGAGCTCTTGAGTTATTTCTGGTTAAGATAAGTGGTTTCTTTTTATTTTACTATTAATCTTTCTCCCTTCCCGTTACACACAGTGTATTTCTAGTTACCATAACTAGTTCTTAATTTTTTTTTCTTTTCTTTCAAATTGTTCCTGTTATACTGTTGTGTATTGTTGATACCATAGCTATCTTTTTCCCTTTTATTGCTCTGTCTCTATGAATGTAGGTGTGTGTGTGTGTGTGTGTGTGTGTATAAATATATATATATATATATATATATATATATATATATGTATGTATGTATGCATGTATAAACTGTCCTTATTGCTAATTTAATTTTTTTCAGTATGTGATCAACCTTCCTTCAAATTATTGTTTGCTTTGTAAAAATTTCAATCCAAGGGCCATAAAAGACAGGAAGAACAAATTGATTTTGAAAGGTTACCTTCCTCTTTTGGTGAAGCTCTTTCTGGGGCTCAGTTCCCCAAATTTAAGGAGCCTTCAGCCCAGTCTCTGAAGCCTTCTACTTTGTCGACTCCGTATTTGGAGCCACCAAGAAAAAAGCTCAAGTCAGATCCAGAGTCTACCCATCCAGACTCTAACAGATCTGACTAAAAAATTCTCAGATCCTACTACTTCTGATCTGAGGTTTTTGCCTGGAACGTGCTACTATCCTTCCTTGTATCCATTTCCTTCGAGATACCTTCTCCTTTTTTGGAGAGATGCCACTCCAGGTTTCCTTCCTTTGTCTCATCTCACTCTTCCAGAAGTTTGACCAAAGAAGACAATGACAGAATGTTGAGGAGATTCCTTTCGGTGCAGATACAGATGGGTGCTCTCCCAGCTCCTACTCCCTTGGGTTAGGAAGCCTGTCCTTCAACCACGCTACCTATGGTGGCCCCTTCTCTGATCCATCCAGTCATTTCAGAGCCCCTGGATCTGAACCGTCCAAGTCCGTCTGGCTCAGATCCAAGGATACTTTTATCTTTGGATCTGAAGTAGTCTCTGAGTACAATGACTGTGACATCTTCGGAGCTGGATGACTGTCTAAGCCAAAGCACCACTGTCAGATCTGAGGTACTGGAGTTGACTCTGGAGTTTTCAAAGGTGTCTCTGCCCCTTGAATCGTCAGCATTGAACAGCTCGGCTACAACATCCATCTGGGGGAGATTGCTTTTGGGGCAGAGGGAGGCAATGAGCCAGAAGCCTGGCTTCTCAGATCTGTTGTCTTCTCCCCAGAGTGATCTGCCTTTGAGGTAGTGAAGAGAGTGTTTTCTGCTCTGGCAGGATGGACTCACCCTTCCCCCCTCGAATTTTCCATCTGGATCTTGGATGTCTTGTGCATCTTCAGCCACATCATTCTACGCCACAGGGACAACCAGCTCAATCTCCAAGCCACCCAGCAGGGTAGTACAACCTTTTTTGATACTTCACTGGAGTATCCCACCGAGGAAGTCCCTAGGAAGATGAAGTGCAAGAGGAGGCACTTGGACTCCCCTCAGGAGTCAATCATTAAGGATACCGATTTTGATGAATGAAAAGGGTCCCCAAGATAACCTCCTGAAGATGTCCCATTTGGAAACATCCTTGGGATCCTTAAGCAAGAGAGGTGGTTGGTCCTCTGATAACCCTTAACTGGAAGAATTAGTATTTCTGGTGGCCGTTAGAGCTGGCCCATCTACCTTCTTTGTAGCTTTGCCACTGATGAGCTCATTGACTTGAACTCTTGGCAGGCATGGAAGGAGCCTGGCTCCCAAGAGCCAGTCACCAAGAGACCACATCAGTTTCTGGCTCCACTGGCAGACAGGGAATTCTGGAGTAAGGGGGTGCCCATAGATGCTATGGTTGTTGCGGCGGTCATCAAGAAGGAACTAGTTGAACAGAGTTAGTCTGTCCATCCTTCTAACAGAGAGTCTAAGGCATTGGACAGATTTTGGAGGCATGTGTATGCTTCAGTGACTTTTGCACATTTCACAAGATTGCAAAGGGACTTCCTCAAGGAACTTTCAAAATCCGTTTCAGGGACCACTACCGCTGAAGCTCAATCTTCTGTGGCTTCACAGTTGACTGCCTTTCAATCTATAGCAAATTTGTCCATCAGGCTTATATTGCATGCTGTTGAAGGTGCCTCAAGGGCAGCGAGTTCCGGCATTTCTATCAGGAGCCATGCCTGAATGCTCGTGTGATTTTGCGGAGCCCTTCAAGTCATCATTCATCAATGCACCCTTTGATGGCAGTTTGTTGTTTGGACCAAAAGTGAAGGACACACTCTTCAGGTGTGAAAAAGAAAGACCCTGTCTGCAGTGGTCATATGTTTTTCAATCTCTCCAAGATCCTTTTCTAGGAATCATTGAGGTGGACAGATGTGTTTCAGGAAGTCCCAGGGTCCTTTCCAAGATCCTTGTGGAGATATTTCGCCCAGGGGCAGAGAGGGAAACTCCAGTGGATGATGACATGTATGCGACAGAGGTGGCCCGCAGAAACAAGAGTCCAGAGATTTTTTCTGATAGACCCTATCAGTGCTCCTAAAACGAGGCCTGATTGTCCTCCTCTGGAGGCAATCAAGGGGTCATTTATCCTTGAACCAGAGAGCCTGGCTAGAGATCACAAAAGATACCTGGGTGCAGAGGATTATTTCCAGAGGTTATATAATTCCCTATTACCTTCTACCTCCATTTATATGCAAAATTTCCCAACGTTCCACCCAGTCAGAGGAAAGCAGTAGCATTAGAAATACAAAAGCTGCTAGAAAAAAGTCATCCTAGAGGTCCCACCAGACCAGATAGAATCTGGAACTTGCTCAGAATTCTTTTTAGTGCCATGGAGAAAGGGGACTGGAGACCAGTTTTGGATCTCAGTGACTTAAACAAGTCAGGTCAACATACAAAGTTATGGATAGTCAAGGTTCAATCCATTGTACCCTTCCTGGGCAAGGACGACTGGATGTGCTCGATAGACCTTCAGGATGTATACTATCACATAAAAATGAACAGACAATCCAGTAGGTAGTTATACTTCTGGCTGGGAGCCAGTCACTATCTGTTCAGAACACTGCTCTTTGGCCTCACCACAGCCCCAGGGTGTTCACCAAATGCATGCCAGTGATAGCAGCTCACTTGAGACTGCAAGGTTTCCGAGTGTTTCCATACTTAGACAACTGGCGCATTACTGCCCCGACTGAGCATCTACAAATAAAAGCAAGGAATCGGGTACTCTGGACTTCTTCCCAACTGGGAATAATCATAAACTACAACAAGTCTCAGTTACAACCAACTCAAACACTGGCATTCATAAGAATGATATTCAACACAATATCATTAACAGTTTCTCTTCCTTCCACAAAAGTGCAGATTATCAGGTCACAGGTCAGGAAATAATTTGCAGCACCAAAATTTCAGTTTGCTTGATCCTGCAAACCTTACGGTCAATGTCAGTGGGCATAATTCTAGTTCCTTTAGCAAGGTTTCACATGAGCATTGTTCAGTGGATATTAGTGACAGTGGTAAATTCTTTATCATATGTCAGCAAAAATAAGAATCATTCAGGCATGCAAGCGATACCTTTGGTGCTGGATTCGATCAGATCAGGTTCTACAAGGCCATCCTTTCATCCTCCCTCAGCCCAGGGCTGTAGTGACCATGGACACTTCCCAGATTGGATGGGGAGGCACTTGGACATAACTATTATGTTTAAGGGTGGACATTTTAATACAAAAATACATTAAAAAAATGTACTTTCTACATGGATATTCATTATAGTAGTATGCATCCGAAGTTTATGCATAATAGTATTGTCTGGAGTCAATTTCTAAGGGCAAGTAGGCTGAGCACCAGGGATGAAAGTTTTTTAGAACTACAGAATATGACTGTTGACCTTAAGTCTAGAGGCTATGATTCAAAGATAATTGAAACAAATAAGGACTTTGTGTTAGCACATTGACAGGATGTAGGAGCTCCTTATTTTTCAAATTATTACGTATCAAATAATCCTGATGTTTCTACTGCTCAGAATGATGATAATAGCTATACTAAGAAGTATCAACTGGGTTATATCACCAAATGTAATGAAGTCTTTTGGCTTTTCCCGGTTAGGGGTGGCCACAGCAGAACTCCGGTCCGCTAATGATTGGCAGTGGATTTTTACGGTGCCGAGTTGCCAGCTCAATGCCCAACCTTCAAAGAAGGCACACCCATTCATGCACGCACCTATCTGCTTGCCTTTAACGTCACTCAACCGTGGGGAGGACATGCAGACTCCACACAGAAGGCACTCCAGTTGAGAATCGAATGGGAGAACCTCTTGCTGTGAGGTGACAATGCTAACCACTGCATCACCGCGGCTTTAGGCTTACTAATATGATTAGACAAGCTATACAAAAGAATTGGGCAATATTGCAGTCAGATCCTGAACTAAAGGAAATAGTGGGAGACAGACCACAATTTATTTTTAAGAGGGAGAGAAATCTGAAACGATACTTTTGGTATAAAGCTCATGCATTTTGTCAAAAAAAAAAGTGTTTTTATGTCAACTAAGAGAGCCACGATTCCATGTTATAACTGTGTATATTGTTGTTACATTAATACTAATAATGAGATGTAAAGTTGTTCAATCTCGCCATTCATTCTTTACTGATGGTTTTGGAGCCGACCCATTGGCTCCGATACAGCCGTTTGCAAAGCTCAAGGTTTACCAGTAGCTCGAGATCAAGCCCCTTATCCCATGATGCACTGCTGGAATTACCTCAGATCTAGTTTGCCGCGGCATGGATCTCAGAGGTTCCAGTTTTGCTCGAGTCAAAAACATGTTTTTCGCAAGTTATTCTATTATATATTGATATACTTTTTGATATTATTCCATAGATTAGTCATAAATTAGTTTCTGTAGTTTCCTGTAAGCTCCTTTTCCCTTCGTGTGCTTGTTAAATAGTGTTTAGTTGTAGGGCCACGTGTTTGGCCTGGTTGTTTTTTCTAATTATATACTTATATATATATTCATATTTAGCCAGTGTTGGCCCTTGGGCCTTTGTTTAGAGAGTGTGTGTGTGTGTGTGTGTGTGTGTGTGTGTGTGTGTGTGTGTGTGTGTGTGTGTGTTTTCTTAATTATTCTGGTTAATTACCTGTTTTTCTAGGCTTGTTAACTTTGAGCCTAGGCGTGTTCTTTTGTGATATAACTGAGTGTTACTTATTTAGGCTTTCTTTAGGCTTGTCTGGCTTTGTTTCTAGTGTTAAGCCTAAACAGATTTTTCTTGGATATGTCTGAGGACAAAGACAAACACCCAAGGTCTGGATTCAAGAAATGTCCAAGCTGCGGACAAAAGATGTCTGTGACTGATGGGCACGTTCATTGCGTTTATTGCTTAGGTGCTGTACATCTGCAGGAGTCCTGCAGTATTTGCCACTCCTTTTCCTCTACCAGAGCATTTTCTACATCTTCTGCATTCCAAGCCAAATTGCCCCTTGATAACATTTGTGCTGCAGCCACTTGGTCTAAACCTCATACCTTTATCACTCATTACAAAGTTGATAAGGCCTCCAGGGACAGGGCTTCCTTTGGGTCTATGGTCCTGAAGAATGTACTCCCATGAGCCACCCGAGATTGAGGGTGCTAGGGATGCTACCCATCAGTAAAGAATGAACGGTGAGATTGAACAACTTCACATTAAAAAGTTATGTACTCACCATAACGTTCAGTGTGAGTTGTTCCATCTCGCCTTCATTCTTACGTCCCTCCCTCCATCCCCCTCCTGGCTGATAGTTGACCTAGAAGTTGGTCTCATCCTTGTTGCTCAATTCTTCTTCCTCTCTATGGGAGGGTAGTTCTCTTATATGGATATAGTGCACGCAGCAAACAAGATCTGAGGTAATTCCAGCAGTGTATCATGGGATAAGGAGCTTGCTCTCGAGTTACTGGTAAACCTTGAGCTTTGCAAACAGCCATATCAGAGCCGATGGGTTGGCTCCGAACCCATCAGTAAAGAATGAAGGCGAGATGGAACAACTCACATGGAACGTTATGGTGAGTACATAACTTCTTATTTGTTCATCCTATTACTCATAATGTGTTTAGATTTACTACATTTGCTATTTGCTTTATGGATAACATAGCTTACCTTGCTAACTGTGAAGCATGTACTTCTTTTTAGGTAAAACCAATCAGAAATTGCAGGAGAGAATAGGCTCCCACCTTTCTGACAGGCATACTGATTCAAATGCATTAAGTAAGCATATAATTAATTTAACTGATTAGAGATGACACTGCACCTGACTTAAATAATGTAAGCAATTTAAAACCAGTTTTAAAGAGGCAGACATTTATATGGGTTTATTTATTTTATTCATTATGTCTGGGCTGCTACTATTGTCATTGTTGTCTTTTTTATTGTCGTTATTGTTACTGATACTGTATATTTTAGCCTTAGATATGTGTCATATAGTGTGGTCGTGTTGTGTAGAAGACATCTGACAGGCTGGCAATTGGTATAAAAGTTATTTGATTTAGTTGATTTTATTTTGCATTGAAAAAGAACTGAGAAAATTTGAAAGCTTTGCAACAGTGTTTTTTTATTAAACAGTTATATTTTGGACTGTTGGACTCTTGGCTTTTTGTCTTGTTTTTACTTACTTGTTTTTCCATTGGAATCCATTCAGCTGCTTCCGAAGGTTTTTGTTTTTAAACTTCAGGCATTGCCTTATAAACCTCCCTATTTAATTTTTCATATGGATGGAGTAACACTGCAAACAAATGCTTCTTTCCTTCCTAAGGTGGTGTCAAAATCCAATATTAATCAGTCCATTAACGTATCAGTCTTCTTTCCTAAATTTGCAAATAAAGAGGAATATATGCTTCATTTGTTGAAAGTCCACAGACAATTATGTGTTTATCTATATAGAACAAAAGATAACTAATCAATTATTCGTGTCATTTGCAGATTGTAAATTGGGAAAATTGGTCGCAAAAGTGACTTTAACCAGATGCCAGACAGAATGTATATAATTTATCTACAATTAGTTGGATCTTTCCTTACCAAGACCTTTTAAAGCCCATTTTGCTAGGTCCATGGCAGCTTCTTCAGTGTTCCTTGCTAGGGCTTCCATGAACGACATATGTGCAGCTGCAACTTGGACTAATCCTCATACCTTTATTAGTCATTACAGATTGGATCTGGTTTCGAGGAGTAGTGCAGCCTTTGGCTCAACTGTGTTCAGGAATAGCCTCCCTTAGAGTCCACCCGGGGTTTTAGATAGATGGAGACTCTGTCTCATCAGGTGAGAATAGAATGAAAATTGACATCATCAGATAAAGAAATTATGTACTCACCATAATGTTCCATCTTTGTTGTCCATTTTCATTCTTCAACTCCCCACCCTCAAACCCCCAACCATGGTGTTTCATAGTGGAAGAATGAGTATATATAAGGACATCACTGTCCTCCTTATTGACCCCCAGATATGGTATGCTCTGTTACGATATTTATTCTAGTTCTTTTACGTTTGTAAAATGGCAAACAAGATCTGAGATATGTTATGGGTAAGTGCATCATAGGTAGGAAAGAGGCGTGAGAGTTTTTTTGGTGATCATGAGCTATAGCAATGGCTGAGTCGGATCCAAACCCATATATTGAGGAAGAATGAAAATGGACAACACAGATGGAGCATTATGGTAAGTATGTAACTTCTTTTTTAGGTTAAAGAAATGCCTTTTGTGGTAGCCGTCCAACTGGGACATTTGCCCTGATGAGGGCAGCATTTTTTTGTTTGTTTTGACAAATATATGTACATAGTTATTTGGTATTTTTGTGTTTGAGGGGTTGAGATGGGTTTGTTAGTTAAGGTATTACAATGTGTAATATGTCCAGTAAAAGAATGCAGTATTTTTATGAGTATTGCATTACTGTTCAACAAATAAAATGAATGCTTTTGAGGGGAGGATTGTGCATGAGAAAAAAAGTCAATCAAGTTGAAAGATGAAGTGAAATATATGTGTAATGGATGCATATTCTTTATTAATCTGGAATGAGAGGGGCCATGTAGATGAGAAGAAAAAGGGCAGAGAATGATACAGAGGAGTAGGGTGCAGATAGTGTTGCAGGACACTCATATAGAGAGGGCATGAATATGTGAACTTGTTAAAGAAAGAATTCAGAGGTGAGTTAGTGAGCTAAATACCAGGGGCAGAGGAATAGGAGGTGATAGTACTAAGGAGAGATATTCTTTTAATAATAGAGGAGGAAGAAATAAGCATGGACATGGAAGGTTTGTGGCAATAAGGTGGCCAGTGGATTGGAAATAGAATTACCTTGTTGAGCATGTATGTCCTACTCAAGACTAGAGTTTTAGAGCTGAGGAGAATATTAGGAAAAAATAACAGGCTTTCAGCAAGGGATTCTAATTATAAGAGGAGGTTGGAATATTATCTTTAATAATAAGGCTTTGTCATGGTGCCGAGGGGAGGGGAGGCAGGGAGACCTTTACAAGAGAGGGTAGATTATTAAGGTGTTAAAGTACTCAGGATGGGGGTTGTAACAGTCTTAGGAGCTCAAGTAGAATGTACATAGCATTACAAGAAGTATACGAATTAGTCTAGGTTGGACTTCCAAGATGGCTGCACAATGATCAGAAACTTAATTTCAGCTCTCCTAGTATGAAAAAAGAAACTGATAAATAAGAGCCAGTGATGTTTTCAGCATGAGTATAGTTCGGTTACTGGCTTGTAAGTACATTGCCTGGATGCCAGCAAAGAAGAAATGTAAATTAACCAGAAAAGGTGAAGAAAAAATGACTGCGAAGAATCCTGCAGCTGTTTAGCAAACAAACAGTTTAAGCTGCAGCTTTGATACAACAGACTGCCTCCTGCAGTTTAGAGGAAAAAAAATCAAGCAGTTCAAGCTGCAGCTTTGATACAACAGACGGCCTCCTGTAATGTAGAGGAAAAAATAAATGTACTCATTCAGTGTTTAATTTGATTACCTATCACTATTAAAGTTAAAATAACAAACAGCTGGAAAAATAGAAGAAACTTTAACTAGCTATGCAGATGAACTGATAAAACTGCAAAAATCTGAGGTTAAAATGGAAAAAAAAGGGCTGGTTGAATACGAGACTCCTCAAGAAGCTCTGTTTCAAAAAAGGTAGAGTTACTCGACAGAGCTTACAGACATAACCTGAGATTCTCTGCTCTACCAGAGAAAGTGGAAGGAACAGACTGTATTAATTTTATGAAAGCACAAATAATCAACTTGGACTGGTATTCCACAGTAGGATTTGTTAATTGAAAGGGCACACTGAGTATATGTCCAAACCTAGCCATGAGAAAGCAGCCAAACATGTATTGATAAGGATGCAATCATGCCAGCAGAAATAGTTGATCATGACAAAATTGTGGCAGAAGGGCAAATTATTAAAAACTGGAAACAGCAGAGTATTTGTAAAAATGATTATTCACTGTACACTTGGCAGAAGAGAAGCAAATGCATCTCTGCAGTCAAGGAATGTCAAGAGGTGGGTATGAGATTCTGGCTGCTGCATCCAGCTGTCTTCAGAATATTTTTTTTTCCTGGAGGATCAAAGACATTTTGAATGCAAAACAAACTAAGGAAGAAATGAAGTTTAGCCAACAAAAAAGTAAGCCAGCAAACAGATAGATGGAGACTCTGCTACTCTTCCCTCTGACAGTAAAGCTCAGAGAGGGACTTTGCCTTTGAAGCCTTTTCCAGTATTCTAAAGAAAAAAGCACATGAATTAACTGGAAGAATCAGGAGTACCTTGGTGTTGAACCACAGTCTGGTGTTGGATGATGGAGATAAACAAGAAGACCATCATTGACATTAGTGAATAAATGGGAGACTAAAGCATCATTCACATTTGTGAAATATAGCTTTCCAAAAATCAGGGGATGAAAAAGACTGGGCTTTTGTTTGCTTTGTTAAACTTGTAGGTAAACTGTGTAAAGCACATACCCCACTTTGTCATTAATGTTTAGAAGGACACTGAAAGCAGGAACGTTAACTAAGTAAAACAGTTTTTGCTATTGGTATTCATATAAAATATTTCAAGATATAAACTGCATGTTATGTATAGTAAAGCAGTTTTGTGTGGTGTGCAGTCAGGTTTGTAAATGTTGGGAGAGTGTTTCCATTAGTTATTGTTATAGTTATTAGGGTAAACGTTCTATTTTAGTTGTAAGAAGTATACGTTTTACAGTATAACGAGAAAAAAGGCTGGACAAATATAAGTTCAATGTTAATATAGTATGATATTTTGCTGCTGGTGGGGTGTGAAAGTGCACTGATTGTATTGTGTGTAATATTAAGATATTTTCTCATTTTCACAAAGGTGAATCTCTAGATGAATGCTCTTGGCTTAAACTATAAACAAGTGTTTTTCCCCTAAGTGAGTAGGCCTGAAAAATAAGACAAAATTATGAAAGCCATGAAAAATGCCTTTGCAAAGATTTTAGCTTTTTTTCCCCATTAGCAAGTGTTCATTGAGAGTCAAGAAGTCTGCAGCTGAAGGCAGTTGTACATTCTGTTCTGAGTTAAACTTACAAAGATTCATTGCTGGCTACTTTTACATGGGAATGAGTTCTTTGCAGGTACAAGCAGTTAATCTTGAGAATTTTGAACATTCTTTGCTGAGGAAAATACACAATTTGAAGTTACAGTGGCAAGTAGTTCAGTGAAAAATAAAGTTTGAAATTAAGGGAAGCTATTAAGCGATAATAGCCTCTATAGCTACCTTCCAGCCCTCTCATGAAATAAGCTTCCCATTACCCTCAGAAATATTTCCCATCCTCATAAATTCAAAATAACTCTCAGAAATTACCTATATAGCACCTGGTCCTGTCACTGCAACCATCCTTCTTGAAATTCTTCCCTTTCCCCCTCTAATTTTTTTCTCCTCTCCATGTTTCTCCAAACTACAATTATGCAATCTATTCTACCTCTATCCTATTAACAATTTTCTGCATCTTTTTTCACTTTGTTCTTTCCATCCTCTTCAATACTTATTACTCACTTAAATGCCTCTTTTTATTGAAATATCTTACTTGTACTGTAACATACATATGTTTATTCGGATCTACTTCATATGATCAAAAGTTCATTTGATAGAAACTTATTTGACTAAGACCATAACACTGAAAACCCATTTGACTGAAAACTCGTAACACCTAAACATGAAATTTCAAGGATTATGCCCTTTTCCCCAGTGTAGTGCGATCCTGGAGTATAGTTAGGGGGGTGCGGAGCCCCCCCCCACATACTTCAGACATTTTAAACCATACACATGGATACTTATAACTGCAATGAATAACTTTTTGCAAAAAACAATATTTACCTACACTATGTGGGGAGCTGTGCCCCTCCATACCCCCAACTATATATTCTAACTCCATGATCGCACTACAATGGGGAAAAGAGCAAATGTCTTTCACTGTCATGTTTAGGTGTTATGAGTTTTCAGTCATATGGGTTTTTAGTGTTTTAAAATTTTGGTGTTCTGATCTCAGTCAAATGAGTTTCTATCAAATAAACTTTCAATCATATGAAGTAGACCCATTTATTCATATTATTGTACAAACTTTTATCGTGTTAATTGTATTTTACTTCATTCCTGTGAATTTTTTACTTGTATAAGGTGTACTGTGAATGTTGTACTTGCATAACTTGTACTGTGGAGCTTTTCTCCCCAGGCCTCCACTGAAAAGGGCACAACCTAAGTCCGACTATCCTGGTCAACAAATATCAAATAAGTAAATAATACCTTAATGCTTTTAATATAGTAGTGATCATTTTAGTTTAAAACATAGCCAGTGCAGTTTTTCTTAGGGCTAAAAGTTAATGTTTTGTGAAGGCATCTGGAAGGGTAATAGAGATACGAAAAAAAATGACAACAATCAGTGTAAGTGGGAACACAGACTGTAGCATGCACTTTAGCATGGATAACCTTAAGTTTAGGTTAGATATTGCCTTTGGGAGCAGCTGTTGATGGGGAGCAACTGTTCCTATATGGAAGTTTAAAATTAATTTTTGAATATATACATAGTTTTATGCATTTGTTCTAAGTCAGTAGGGGATGAGGGCAGAAAATGTATTTACTTTTTTTTAAGGATTTAATTTAAACAGAAAGTATTGAAAATGTGACATAAGTTCAGATGGAGATGGGGGAAAAAACATACAATCAACCTACCAAACATGAGTGTGTACATGTAACACAGCAGTTGGAAATGCACATAAAAATTGTCATATATAATATGTGGGATCAATAACTTTTTATCATAATGGCTACACTATCCTTATTATCTTGGAACAGAAATGTTCTTGCAGCTATAAACAAAAAGGAAAGAGTATTGAATTATATTAAGATATGCAGAATACAAATAGCAATGCTGCAAGAGATGCATTTGTAAATAAATGAGCATATGAATTTGACAAAGAAAAAATTTCAGGATGGAAATTATGTATGGACAAAGGAAAAGGGGAGTAATAATACTAATTGCTAGAGAGGCCCCAATAGTTAAAGAAAAGGGAAAAAAGACAATAGGTTTGTGGTAGTAGGGGTTATTGGTAGGGGAGGAAGATTATGCTGGCATGTATTTATTTTCACCAAAACTGCTATTATGGAGCTTAAGAAATTTGGGGGAGAAAATAATCCACTTTCTGTAGGGATTATTACTTATAGGTAAAAACTGGGACTTGATTTGTAATAGGGGGATGTATTGGGGGACCTTGTAGGGAAAATTAAACAAAAGAGGTTAGATTTCTGAAAAACAAAATGAAAATACTTGGCGTGGAACATGTAAATTCAGTAGTAGGGACTCTGACAGAATTTACATATTATTCCTCAAGGCACAATCACTGTTCTAGACTAGCAAGAAATTACATTTCAGAGGAACTTGTGCATTCAATTGAAAGCTTCCTCATCCAGTAATTGTTTCAGATAACACACTGATAAAATCCCAGATAAAATTCTGGGTATTGAAGTAAAAATGAGACACTGGTGCTTTCCCATCTCCCTGTTAAAAATTAGGGAAGATGCAAATATCTTAAGTTATAGCTAGTGAGTGGGATAAAATGAGAACAGTTTAAAAATAGGGTAAAAATAAAAGCATAAGAGATATGGTCAAGACATATTAGGAATTACTTAGAGGGGTTGATAAAGCTTAAAGTATTGCAGAATAAGGGGAATCTCACAAGCCAAGAAGAGGTGCAAATACAGAGTTATCAAAGAGAAAATAAGATAGTATCTGGAAAATGTGCATGAGTTTATAAAGATTGCTGTTCAGCAACTAATTTTTGTAATCACTCCTGACCACAAAAACTTTTAGCACAGTGACTTAGGCAACCGAAAGTAAAAAAGCGTTGTTGCCAGACTTGGGGAGCCTATAACAAGAAAAATAACCAGAGATCCTGTAGAGGTATAAAAGATATTTCAGAAAGTTTATGAAAATTTGTATAAGGTAGAGAAATGTGGAAATCAAGAAAGAGTACAAATGGAAATGTTTATGGAAGGACTTGTGCCAAGATTAGAGGTAGATGACTATCAACAACTAACAGTTAAGATTGGAGGAATAAGATAACAATGGTGATGCATAATCAATGTTCAGGAAAGTCACCAGGAACAGAAGGCATTCCTGTGAAAGTCGAGGGAAGAAAATGATAAAGCTCTGGAAGGTTTTATTTAACATTATTGTAAAAGAAGGGGAACCACCAACATCTTGGAAGAAAGCTGTGGTGGTTATGTTACCCAAGAACAGTAATGACCAATCAGATCCAGCTTCATATAGACCCTTTTCAGTTTTAAGCCATGATTATAAAGTGTTAGTTTATGTCTGTACTAGCTAAAAGAACAGCAAAGGTGTTGTCAAAATAGATATGGACATAATTTGGGTGGTAATGAAGAAAAATTGGCTTTACTTGCATAAGGTATTATTTTTGAATCTGATGAACCCAGTAAAGGACGTTATAATTCAAAGTAGAAAAGGATGATGGTGAAGCAGAGGGCAAATTCAAGAAATCGAGAGAGTATTATTTATTTACTGACATTTGATTTTTGGAAAAGTCTGACTGGCTAGGAGCCCATTTTTAGCTGAGGCCCAGGGAGAAAAGCTCTGAAGTATTACAAAACAGTTTATGAACAGAAATGTTACAATCTTCAAAAATACTGCAAAAAATGTACAGTTAATAATTATACCAAATTAGATGCAATATGAAAATATTGGTTAAGAATAGATACAAGTTAATATTTAAATAATGTTAGCCAGTTTATGGAAAAAATAAAGGTAAGTTACTATAATACAAACAGGATTTGCAATATGAATTGAGAGGAAAGGCAGTCTTATGGGATATATAGAGAGAAAGCCAGGTGAGATAATTTAATAGAATGAAAGAAGTGAGTGAAGAAGGGAGGGTAAGGGTAAGAGTACTTTTTCACATTTGGGGATATAGTTTATCATAGTGTTGAGTAAGAACAGAGTGAGATTTTGGCTAGGAAGTCTTTCAGAATGGCTTTGAAGGATGGGAGGGGAGGGGATTGATCTAATGTTTACAGGTAAGGAGCGCAGGCTTTGGCAACTTGGTACAAGAACAGACAATGCTCAGCAGATTTGATAGGTTTTGGGACAGACAGGAGTTTTGGTTACTGGATCATAATGACGGACAGGGAGCACAGGTATATAGAATGATTTTTAGTGCTGGACAAGCAGATTGAAACTTAACTTCACAACCATCACCATGGTAGTTGTATATATTCTCCCAGGTGACAACATCACTCTTCTAGAAAATATTCTCTCCTACCATTCCCACCACATGCACAATGAAACCATCTTTCTTGGGGATGTTAACATAAACTGGTTAAACCTACAGGAACCTAACTCCACTACATGCATTAACTTACATGGCTTTACGCAACTAGTCTCAGCACCTACCCACACTAACAGATCTCATAGCCCAAGTACTCCATTAGACTGGATTCTAGTCTCCGATCCCCTAAAGTACCATATCCCTGAAACCCTATCAAACTTACTCCATTAGACTGGATTCTAGTCTCCAATCCCCTAAAGTACCATATCCCTGAAACCCTATCAAACTCCCTAAGCGATCACCCCCCTGTAAAAGTACTAAGATACACACCTCACCTCTCAAGGCCACATAAATACATCACCTGTCATAAACTAGCAAATTTCTGCCCTGCAACTTTTAATGACCTCCTCTTTAGAATTAACTGGTCACACCTAACCATACTCCCCTTAGATGAAGCTGTCCACTACTTTAACTCTACCTTCCTAAACATCCTTAATTTGTTTACTCCTCTCCATACAGTTAGAATCAGAACTAATATAGCCCCAGATTTAACATATGATACCAGCACAATAATGAAAAATAGAAACAGGATGTGGAAAAATATGGATCTGCGGTGGTGGTGCTGCGGTAGCATTATCGCCTCACAGTAAGATGTTGTCCTGTTCAATTCTCAGCTAAAGCGTCTTCTGTGTGGAGACATGCGTGAATGGGCGTACCTTCGTTGAAGGTTGTACATCAGGGCTGGCAACTCGGTACGTAAAAACCTACTGCCAATCATTAGCAGACCAGAGTTCCACTGTGGCAACCCCTAACCGGGAAAAGCCGAAAAGATACAACAACATGTGGAAAATATGGCTAAAAACTAAACTTCCTTCCCACTTGTTAAAATATAAAGAACTTGGAAACCTGGCTAAAAAGCACATTATCAGAGACAAGAAGGACTACTACCTCAACCCCCCGATCGCTCAAAAGTCCAGTCTTAAACAATTCTGTAACTCACTAAATCAAATTCTGCACCAGGTCACCCTTCTCCCCCCAACCCATACCCAAATAACACACCTGTAGAAACCATTTTTAACACCTACTTCATTGAATCCATATCAACGATGGTAAAGCCTGTCCCCTCCTCTACTAGGTCAAAGGACTACTCTACATCACCCCTACTCTAAATTCTACTAATTCACTCTCTCTTGAATCTGTTCCCACCAACTATATTAAGTCTCTACTTTCCAAACTTAGGTTCATAGGTTAGTAATAGGCTAGCCATAACAATTCCCTGACTATTTCTTCCCACACTATTTACTTCCCTGGACCCTGACATGATCCTGTGGGAGAATTTCCTTTCTCCCATCCAGTCGTCAGGGTTCCTTTTGAAGAGGGCCAAAGAGGTGCTCTGCTTGACATTTATGGGCAGTCTATTCCAGAGTCTGGGGAATCTGTGGGTCAGGAACCTATCCCTCCAGCATTTTTTGTTTATTGTGATGGCAAGGTTTAGATCCATGGACCATGTGGCTCTGAGGTATTGGGATTTCTTAAGTGTAGCATGTCCAACAGTTCTGGGTTTGACACGGCCTTGTATGTTAAGCAGAAATCGCCTCTTAGTAGGCGATATGCAACAGAGTATAACTGGAGTTTAAGGCGGTGAGCGTAGGGCATCTGCTTTAGGTCTTTGATTCCTTTAGTGAGGTATTTCTGCGGCCTTTCCAGTTGTTGCAGATGTCTTGAGAGGTACATACCAAATGGGACATTGTATTCTATAATGAGTCTAATGAAGGATGAGTACAGTGGGACAATGACCTCCTTTTTTCTGGATGAAAAGCCCTTGAGGTGTGCCACATAGAAGGATTTCCTGACTGTTGTATCAGTGTGGTTATTGAAGGTGAGACCACTGTCCACCTGCGTCCCTAAGTCTCTTATCACACTTTCGGAGTTTAGTGTACTGCCACCTATGTGGTGATTCACGGGTACATGTTTTTTCCCAAAGGGGATAACTGTACATTTCTTGTCATTGAGCTTGAGCCCATGGCTCTGGCACCAAGCATCTGTTTCTGTAAGGACCTTTTGTAGAGTATCCACATCATTTGGGGATTCAGTAATGGCTCCCAGTTTGCAGTTATCTGCAAACTTTGTTAGCCAAAGTCCCTTAGTGTTGGCCTGTACTTCAGAGAAGTAAATGCCAAACAAGAGCGGTCCCAGCACTGAACCCTGAGGTACTCCACTTGTCACTTTTCTGGAGCTGGATTTGGAGTCAGCTACTTTTACAGTGTGGGTTCTGTCAGTAAGTCAGTTGGCAACCCATCGAGTGACGTAGGGATTAATGCCCAGCTTAGTAAGTTTATGTATGATTCCAGAGTGGGGGATGGTGTCAAAGGCCTTGGCAAGGTCCAGATAGGCTGTGTGGACTGCCTTACCCTTGTCCACAGCTGTGGAGACTGATTCAAAGAAGTCAGTCAGGTTCAGGGGACAAGATTTGCCCTTCATGAACCCATACTGGGTGGGGTCCAGTATTTGAAGGTTGCCAATGTCTTTGTTTATAAGTTCCATGAACATACGTTCCATGGCCTTGCAGATCAGACTCGTCAGACTGATGGGGTGGTAATTCCTGGGATCCAAGGTGGATCCCCCTTGAAAAATGGGATAACTGTAGCTGTGCGCCACTTGGTGGGCACGAAGCCTGAGGCGAGGGCATGATTAAACATGACACTTAGGTGAGGTGCCAGTTCATTTTGTAGTTCATGTAGTACACAGCCCGGGATGTCCTTTGGTCCCATGGATGCTGTATTCTTAGCTTTGGAGAGTGCATTTTTTACCTGTGTGGCCATTATTACCGGAATTTGACAATCTTCCGGTATTGAGAGGGGCCCGTTTAGGGGGTGAGAGGGGGGTGAAGTTGGCACTGAATCGATCTGCCAGGATATTGACAATATCCTTGGGATCACTATATTTAATGCCATTCTGTTGTAGCTCAGAGCAGATTTGAGCATTGCTATTTAGATTCTTGGCATAGTTATAGAATGCCTTGTAGTTGTCTTTGGAATGTTTGGCAATTTTATTTTTGTAACTAGCTTTGGAGGATTTTATGAGGGATCCCAACTTCTTACTGAGGTTGGTAAGGGAGTTTTTAGCATCCTGGGATTTTCCTCTCTTCTGCAACAGTTTCTTCCTTTTGTTGTAAAGTTTGTTTATGGCAGGGGACCACCAGATTGGCTTCCTTTTTTGGAGGAGAGCATCTTGGTTCTGTTTGGGATGGCACGATTCATGCACGAGTGCTCGTACAGTGCCTTAGTGTAGGACTCAGCAGTCAAACTTTCAGTTCCCGTCTGCATGGGTGTCATGAATTTGTTACTTCTGACTTGAGTAGCATGAAGTTGGCTTTGGAGAAGTTTTTTTATGGAGGTTTCCGTACTGGGGGGTGGGGTGGGGATGTAGATGTTAAGGGTGATTAGCTTATGGTCAGACCTGAACAGCGAGGGGGTGACCATAGGTGTGGAGCATTGATTTCCCATGTTGGTACTGACCAGGTCTAGGATATTGGAGCCCCTGGCAGGACTATGGATTAGTTGATCCAGGGCGTTGGAATTTTTATGAATTCCAAGAACCGTTGGGCAAAGGTGTTGGTACACGAGTAGTTTTCCCAGTTAATGGCAAGGTAGATGAAATCACCCAGTATTAGGGTGTTTGGTTGTAGCTTAATATTTTCCAGTATGTTTAGAAAGGTGTAGTGAGAATCTTGGGGCGTGGTAGGGATCTGTAGCAAGCTACGATTTGGATTGCAGTCTTACCTAGTGTTAGTTGCACCTGGAGAATTTCAGACGCATTGTGTTGGGCATCTAGCCTGGTGATATGAATATCCTTGGTGAATATGGACACTCCTCCACCTTTAGTGTTCCGGTCCTAGTTTGGTGGCCAAAAAGTGTGGTAAGAGTTGTAGCCTGGTATTGCAGGGGTGCTCTCTGGAGCCTTGAACCAGGTCTCAGTTACTGCACATATATCAATGTTCTCCATTTTTAGGAGTGCCTTGAGAGAGTGCATTTTGAGGTTTAGACTTCTAGCATTGAGTAGCATTGCCTTCAGATTTTGCATGCTTGTACCTGTTATGGTGTTGTTTTTGTCCTTTGAACTTTGCCTAAAAAAGGCACTATACGGGTGGCAAGAGCTTTAGCCAGTAACCTGAATCCCAGGGGCAACAGGTGCAGACAATCTCTGGCAAAGCATCGTGGTCTGTCGATCATGTCGTCTCAGGCAGACAGATACTGGATCTCCTTTGAATGACACCAGAAGCTTAGCCAGTTGTTGAAGTCAATCATTTTGTCTTTATATTGTGGTATCATTCTAGACAAAGGCAGGATGCTACTCAGGGCTAGTGTCATACCTGCCTGGGCCACATGATCTGAGAGCTCTTCCACATCTCTCTTCATGCAGTCCAGGGAGGTACATCTCAAGTCATTCACTCCAACATGGACAATGACAGAGTCATATTTGTACTTGTGGAGTGACTTGAGTGCATGCGTTATGTGGCGGATCCTGGCACCCGACAGGCAGCTGACTGTAATTTTCTCCTTGTTCAGCCTGATGAGTGGGACATCAGTGTGCCTGACTATAGAGTCACCTATGACTAAAGTGTTAGGTACGTTGTCTTGCCTTAGAGGCTGTTGCTGGGTGGCACGTAGGTATGTGACACTTTCGTTGTTATTGGTGTTTGTTTGCATTTCAGCTTCAGAGGTCCTTGTCGTTTGGGCAGGTTACAGTTAAGGGCCTCCTCATTTGTGGATTTAGTGTTGCTATGCGTCGGTGTTGGTGGTGTGGCTTTAAAAGGGCTATGTGTTGCTTGAGGTGTAGTGCAGGTATTAACCTTCTCCTCTTGACTGTCTAGCACAATCTTGGGGTGGAGAGAGCTTTGCTTCCAGTTTTGCTATGTAAGTGCATATCTCACAGGTTGTAGTGTTGGTTGGTAGGAGGAGAGTTCCTCTTCTACTGACAATCTCCCACCCTAGTTCCTACATATAGCGGCTGAGTCCATTGCTATCCCTGTATCTTATCATAATAAACCGCTCCATCTCTGAATCTAAAGTCCCTTATATCTGGAAAGAATTCTACACTTTACCCATACATAAAGGAGGTAACTCTACCTACCGAAATTGCCAACTTCAGACCTATTGCTATATTCTCACCTCTTTCAAAAATATTAAAAAAATGCATTCACAAGCAAGTCATGCAACACCTATTACAGGGAAAACTTGATCACTCCCACCCAACATGACTTTCACCCACAACATAGCACTACAACTGCCCTAGTATCCTTCATCAGTACTATCTCTCTGGCAAGAGAGAACAATAAACTTGTCTCTTGTCTTTTCCTCAACCTCTCTAAAGCCTTTGATACGGTCTCCCACTCTCTCCTTATAACCATCTGTCTAACCTCCACTCCTTCACTGCTACTGTTGCCTGATTTTCCAGCTATCTCTCTGATTGTAAGCAATCAGTGAGATGGCTCTCAGCTGTCTCCCCTCCTCTCCCAGTAAAGAATGGTGTTCCACAAAGATCCATCCTTGGCCCACTACTGTTTAACATCTTTACTAATCTTCTGTATACCTCCTGCCCCCAGTCATCCCTCATACAATATGCAAATGACTCTACAGTCATCACCATCTCTGATACTTCCTCAGGTCTTACCTCTGCAAACCAAGAATCCTTTAACTTTGTTGAAACCTGGCTTTCTCAAAAGCAGCTTATTCTTAACCCCAAAAAAACAAAACTCCTACTTTTTCTTCCTACAAACTTCACCCCCTTCAAAACCAATTTTTCCATACTGTCCCTTGATAACACCGCCATTATTGTTGAAAATAACACAAAACTTAAGACATAATTGATGACCAACTTAAGTTTGACTTGCATATAAACAAGTGTATCAAAAAACACATCAAAAACATGGGCTTCTTTAATGGAACAAAAGGTTCCTCACTAACTAAACTAAAATTACTCTCTCTCATGCCTACCTCATACCTAGCCTGTTCTACAGCTCTCATATTCTTACAAATCTAAACTCCACACTACTAGCCAAATTAGAGGCAACTGACAACAGGGTAGCTAGATTTGCTGCACAACAAATGTACAAATCTCTCACCATTGTCTTTCCCTAAACTGGCTTGAGCTTCCCCACCAGCTACTTCTCTCCCAACTCCTCATAGTGCACTCAGTCCTTTACTAGAAATCTTACTGTCTCAGCCCGTCTCCTTTCATCTCATATTACAACCCCACAAGGCTGCTATGCAGCTCTGACCAAGACCTGCTACAAATACACAAACCCAAGACCAAAACTGGTCGTAACCTGTGTAGCTACCATCCTTCTGTATTTTGGAACAAACTCCCACTGGAAACCAGGTCCCTTAAAAATATTAATCAATTCAAAGCTGCAGCAAAATAATATCTAAATTCCCAGTGGTCCTGCCTCTGTACACAACCTCCCTAAACCCTAGACCGTCCAACTATGGCCCCATGTATACCTCTGCTGTCATGTCTTTTATATTAGAAATATCTCTAACCTGGATATTTACTGTTATTGTATAACACTTTAACAGTGGAAAATTTAAATTGTTGTATCTGATTGTTTGGTAAACTTTAGGTTGACTATCTTTTGTATTGAAATATTGTAAACTGCATTTTTTGATAGGTTTCTCTGCTAAACCTGTTTTATTTAGTCATTTGTTTTTCCATTTAAACTTAATGTAATATTGTGGAGCTTTTCTCCCTGGGCCTCCGCTTAAAAAGGGCTCAGTTGGACAATCTCTGTCAATAAATGTAAAATAAATAATAATTAATAATAATAATAATAATAAATAAATAATAATTTTATAGATAGTAAGAAGCCGTGTGTATATGTTAGTTGATGGGGTAGTTCTAACCAATTCAGGCTTTTCAGTACTATATAGTGCCGAGTTCTGAAAGGGGTATTTGCTGCTAATTTTGTAAGTTTGTTATCACAATGTTCCGTTTTTTATTTCTGTGATGCTTGGAAGTTAGTAAGGATGTGAGCACCATAATGAAGTGTAGGGAGGAGATAAGTTGTGGCAAGTGTAGTTTTAGTTGTGTTGATGAGAAGGTTTTTAGCTCTGTAGAGTTTCCCTAGTGTTTGAGTATTACTTATGCAATTTTTATATGCAGGTCAAATTTAATGTCATCCGCTATCATTTCATAATAATTTGCATTGAGAACTGACTTCAATGGGTGTATTATCAAGAGAGAGGACTTTAAATTTTGTTTTCTTATGAGAGAGTCTTTTTTGGGTTGAGCATAGTTGTGAGTTGCAAAACCATGTTTTAGTGGCCATTAAAGCTTCCTGAATAGATTTTTAGAAGTGTGCACTGTTGTCAGATGTACAAATGAGTGTGGAGTCATCTGTGTATTGCATTAGGGAGGCCTGTTTTGTTGATGTGTGGAGGGTGTTGATGAAAATATTAAAGAGGAGGGGACCAACGATAAAGCCTTGTGGTACACCGATGGTGACTGGGAAGTATGGAGAATGGTGGAGTGCCAGTTTACTGATGGGTAGCTTCTGAACCCTAGAAGGGTGGGCTGAGAGAGACTTAGTGAGGACATTTGAAGTAGAAGTTTGCTGTGACAAACTGTGTTGAAGGCTTTAGACAAGTCAAGAAATAAGGAGACAAGTTTGCTGTTATCTCTAGCTTTAGTGGCAGTATGTAAATAGACTAGAAGTGCACTGTTAGTACTGTGGGAATGATGGAAGGCATGTTGTGTGGAGAATAGGAGTTGTTATTGCAGGCGACAGTTTAGCAATTGTTTTTGAATATGTTTTTCAAATATTTTGGAGAGTGGGGATAAGATTGCTATAGGTATAAAGTTAGTAATGTCGGTTGAATTTCCTTCTTTGTGCAGAGGGATAACGTGTGATTTTTTTTCCAGAGAGAGGGAATGTGAGATTCCTGGATTGACCTGTTTAGTAGTGCTACTGAGTACTATTTTAAGGTACTCACTTGGAAGGTGGTTATCAGCTGAAGTAGAGCATTTTTTGAGTATAAGAGTAGATCTGTTGGCATTTTCTTTTATTCCTCAAGTGATGGGTTCAGATCGGAAACTTGGATCCAACTTGGCCACTTCTTCCAGGGGGCAGGATCTTAGAACTCTCAAGCTCCACCCTCGGATTATGTGGCCCAGGCAGGAATGATCCTATCCCTGAGCAGTATTCTACCATCACTCAGAATGATGCCACAGTATGAGCTGAAAATGATTGACTTCAACAACTGGCTAAGTTTCTGGTGTCATTCTAAGGGGATCCAGTATCTGTCTGCCTGGGACGGACATGATCTACAGACCTCGATGCTTTGCCAGAAACAGCTTGCATCTGTCACCCCTGGGATTACAGGTCCTAGCTAAGGCTCTTGCCACCCCTGTAGTGCCTTTTTAGGCAGTGTTCCACAGAGCAAAATTCCACCGTAACAGCTACAAACAAATGCAATCTGAGGGTCATGCTGCTCAGTGCTAGAAGTCTAACTCTCAAGATGCACTCTCTTGAAGCTGTCATCAAAATGGAGAATGTCAACATCTGTGCTATAATGGAGACATGGTTTAAAGAGGCAGAAAGCACCCCCTGCGCTCCCATGCTCATTCCATACCTTTCAGCCCCAGAATACGGCCAGAAGCTCCAAAGGCAGTGGTGTCTCCATATTCTTAAAGGATATACACATCTCTATACTGGTAGCCCAGCACAATGCATCCGAGATACTTCAGGTACAACTAACACTAGGGAAGACGGCGATACAAGTCATGGATGCTACAGAACCCCAAACATGTCCCTAGACTCTCACTCCAAGTTCCTAAACACCCAGGAATCTATCAAGGTCCAACCCAATACTCACATACTGGGTGACTTCAACTACCCTTTCATCAACTGGGGAAACTATTCAAGTACTAATGTACAGGCCCAACGCTTTCTGTAATTTATCAATTTCCATGCCCTGGAACAGCTCATTCTGACCCCCAGTAGAGGAAGCAACATCCTCGACTTGGTTATCACCAACATGGGAGACCATTGTTCCACACCTATAGTCAATTCCTCCCTGGTTAAATCTGACCACAAACTGATCACCATGGAAATCTCCATCTCACCTACACCCCCTGTTAAGGTGATCAGCCTGAAAAACTTCTCTAAAGCTGACTTTGAGCTCCTAAAAACAGAGGTGGCTAACTTCCCGGCACCCATGCCAGTGGAAAATAGCTGCATGACTGCCGAATCATACACCAATGCACTGTATGAGCATGTACACAAATGCATGTACCTTGCCATACCAAATAGAACTAAGAATCTCTCCTCCAAAAAAAAAAAAGGAAGCCAATCTGGAGGTCCTCAGCCATCAGTAAACTCTACAAGAGAAGGATGAAACTGTTGCAGAAAAAAATGAAGTTACAAGACTAGAAACCTCCCTTATCAGTTTCAGCAAAAAGCTGAGATCCCTTGTCAAATCCTCTAATGCCAGCTATGAAGTCAGAATTGCGTCTGACACCAAAAACAACCACAAAGACTTCAATAGCTATATCAAAAACCTCAAAGGCAATACCCAGATTTGCTCTGAGTTATTGCAGAATGGCACCTCCTATACTGAGCGAACAGATATAGCCAACATACTGGCCGACAGATTCAGTGCCAACTTTACCCCCCCCCCCCGGGCCCTATCACAATACCAGAAGAAAGCCTGGTACCCACCATTTCTGCGGCACAGGTAAAAGCTGCATTGTCCAAAGCCAAGAATACAGCATCCATGGGACCTGATAATATCCCTGGCTGCGTCCTACATGAGGTACAATCTGTGTGTCCTGTTTAATCACAGCCTTACCTCAGGCTATGTCCCTAATGAATGGTGCACTGCTACAGTCATCCCGCTCCATAAAAGGGGAGCAACTACAGACCCTGGGAACTATTGCCCCATTAGTCTGACGAGTGTGGTATGCAAGGCTATGGAGCGCATCATCATGCACTTGCTTAACAAAGATATAGGCAATCTCCAAACTCTTGACCCCACACAGTTTAGCTTTGTCAAGGGGAGATCCTGCCTGCTGAACCTGGTTGACTTCTTCGAGGTAGTCACCAAGGCTTTGGATGAGGGTAAGGCAGTGCATACAGCCTACCTCGACCTGGTCAAGGCCTTTGATACCATTCCCCACTCAGGTATCATTGATAAACTCACCAAACTAGGCATCAATCCTTTCATCACTAAGTGAGTTGCAAATTGGCTTACAGACAGGACCCACAGATTGAAAGTTGCGGATTCCAAGTCAGACTGTTGACCAGTCAAGAGTGGAGTCCCACAGGGCTCGTCCTGGGCCCTCTCCTGTTTGGCATCTACTTCTCAGAAGTCCAGGCCAACACAGAAGTACGAAGTACTTTGGTTGACCAAGTCTGCTGATGACTGCAAGTTAGGAGTCATTATCAACTCCCCACGTGATGCAGACATCTTACAAAAGGTCCTCTCTGAGACCAGTGACTGGTGTCGGAACCATGGCCTGAAGCTTCACTCCAAAAAATGTGTTATCACCCCCTTTGGAAAAAAGACAGTTCCCACGAATTACCATGTTGATGAGAGCCCACTGTTCACTGAAGGAGCCATAAGAGATCTGGGCACCCAGGTAGACAGCCACCTCACCTTTGACCACTACATTGCCACTGTGGTCAGAAAGTCCTTCTATGTGGCACATCTTATAACCAAAGGTTTCACATCCAGGCATAAAGAGGTCAGCATCCCTCTCTACTCATCCCTCATTAAACCAATCATCGAATATAATGCCCTGTTTGGCATGTACCGGACCAGACCCGTACAACAGCTGGAGAGGCCACAAAAGTACCTCACAGAAAGGATCCTAGGCCTTAAACACATGTCCTTAATGGACAGACTCAAGAAACGTCACTTGTTCTCAGTCTCTTATCGTCTACTTAGAGGTGATTTCTGCTTGACTTACAAAGCCATGTCCGACCCAGCCAGACTTGAAATGCTACAGTTAAAGAAATCTCAGTCCCTTTGTGCCACGCGCTTCAGAGATCACAACCTCATTACCACAATTAACAGAACATGCCGGACGGACACGTTCATCTCCCAAAAACTGCCCTCACTCTGGAATAAGCTTCCCATTCATGTCAAGCAGAGCGCCTCGTTGGCCCTCTTCAAGAGAAATCTTGATGAGTGGATGGGTAACAGAAAGTTCACTCCAGGGATCATTCCAGTTGCCCTATTAGATAGGGGCACTGTGAATTAACATCGGGTGGCACTGTGCCTGGTCAGTTTTGTTGGGCTAGGCTTGTAAAGGCTCCAGGGCCACCATTAGCCTAGTACACACCTATAAAACTATATATATATATATATATCTATATATCTATATATCTATATCTATATATATATATATATATATATATATATAAAATTGCCATTGTCACTTGTTTTTACTTTTTGTGCTTAGTACTCCAAGTCGTTTTTAAGATGTTTTAAAACCTGAGGGTTTTTCCAATCGTTCAATCAGAAGAACAAGTTAATTCTGAGAAGGCCTCTTTTCTGTCATTTGCTGGGGCTCAAACCCCTAAGAAGACTGACAGATCAAAAAGCGACGCCCTATCTAAGGACAGGGAGACTTGTAAAAGATCTCCTGGCTGCCCTACTTCGAACTCAGCTCCTTTCTTGGAGCCTCCAGCCAAGGTCTTAAAAAAGGCAGATCTGCCATTACCAGATCTGACTCTCTGGACTGCAAGATCCCCTCAGATCAGTATTCCCTCTTTGATGTCGGAACCTATTTCTTCCAGGCTTCCCTCTACTTTTCTTGAGCAGTCACCCAGAAGACATTCTAGACCCCTGCCTCATGTTTTCGATCCTCCTGGAACCTATGTGAAACAGATGTGGACCAGATGATGAAAAAGTTCCTCAGGATGCAGATACAAATGGGAGTCCTTTCGGCTCCAACTCCCTGTGACTTGAGAGCCTACCTTGAACCACATCACCCTTGATTTCTCATTTGCAGATCTGTCCTTCCAATTCAGAGCCATTGGATTTGAAATCTTTGGGGGGTGTCTTCTTTGGATCCAGAGATTGTTTCTTCAGCTCTGATGATGCCCCTGAGTAGACCAGTACCGAGCATCTCAGAGCTGGAAGACTTTCAGAGCTGAAGTGTCAGCTGTGGGTCCTTGGAGCAGACGCCAAAGCTTTCAGAGCTGTCTCACCCCCTCAGAGCCTCATCATTAGATTGCTGGGGTCTGACTCCCTCCTTAGGTGGAGTGTTGACAGGATGGGCCGAAAAACCAAGAGAGCTCAGTTTCAGATCTGTCAACGTCTTTGTATCCTAGGTGCTCCATGTTTGAGGTGGTGGAGAAGGGTCTTTATTGTGCCTAGAAAGCAGGCACCCCTGCCTTCTTCAGATTTAACATCTTTACCTCATTCTGTTGTGTGTCCTGAACTTCTGTCATCCCTTCCACTGAGACATCCTACCCGATTAGGCCTTCAGCCAACACATCACGGCATTATTATCTCTTCTGATACTTCTCGGGAGCATTCCACTGAGGAAGCTCCTTGTAAGAGAGTATGCAAAAGGAGGCAGTTATATTCCCTACAGGAATATCTCACTGAGGACACTGATTTTGATGAGGGGGAGTGGTCCCCCAGATCACCACCTGCTGATGTCTCCTTTAGAGACATTCTGAAGCTCCTTAAACAGAGGTGGTTTGTCTTGTGATACCCCATCCCAAGAGGAATCGGTGTTTCTGTAGGCTTCTGAGACTGGCTCATCTACCTCCTGGGTGACTTCCATGGCTGCTGAGCTTGTTGACCTGGTCTGACTGCAGGTGTGGAAGGAACTAGACACCATTGAGCCAGTCCCAAAGTGACCAGATAAGATTCTTGCCCTTCCTAAATACCATGCATATTGGAGTAGGAGAGTACTTGTTGATGCCATGGTTATTGCAGCGGCCACGAGAAAGGAACTAGCAGAACAGAGTTCCTCTGTCCATCCCCCTAACAGGGAGTCTAGGGTGTTGGACAGGTTTGGAAAGCGTGTCTATGCTTCAGCAACCTTCAGTATTAGGTAACTGTATTATTTGGCACACTTTATAAGACTTCAGAGAGATTTGATCAAGGAAATTACCAAATCTGTTTTGGAGTCCACATCCCCCAAGGAAGGGGGAATACCATTCCCTCACAGCTGGCTACCCTTCAGTCAATATCTAATTTGTCCATGAGGTTAATCTCTCATGCTGATTGAAGGTGCCTTACGGACATTGAGTTCAGGCATTTCCATTAGGAGACATGCCTGGATGTGCTTGTGTAATTTTGTAGAACCATTTGAATCGTCATTCATCAATACACCTTTTGACAGAACCTCTCTGTTTGGCCCCAAGGTAAAAAAAAAAATAAGAAAAAAGCACTCTCCAGGTGGGAACAAAAAGGAAAGACTTTGTCTGCTGTGGGCGTATGCATTTCTACTCTTCAAAAGTCATTTTCTAGGAACCAGTGAGGTGGTAGAAAGATGTGGTTTAAGAAATGCCAAGATCCCTTTCAGGAGTCATGTGGAGATAGTTCCCCCAGGGGCGGGGGGACTCAAATGGAAGATGCCCATCCCATGGTAGAGGTGGTCTGCATAACTAGGGATCTAGAGATTCTTTCCCAGACAGATCCTGTCAGTGCCCCTGAATGAGGCCTGACTCAGTCTGTGGAGGCAGTTGGGAGTCTATCCATGCACCAGAGATCCTGGGTAAATATCACAAAACATTTATGGGTGTGGAGTATAATATCCAGAGGTTATATTGTACCATTTTTCCAATCCTCTCCAGCAGTTCCAAAGAAGTCCAACAGCGTTTTACCCACTCAGAGGGAAGCAGCTCCTGTAGAGATAAAAAAGCTGCTAGAAAAAAGTCATCCAAGAGGTCCCTCCAGACCAGAGAGGATCCAGAGTTTATTCAAGATTCTTGACAGGGGAGTTGAGACCAGTTTTGGATCTCATCAGTATAAATCAGTCTGTTCAGTACACAAAGTTGCAGATGGTCATGATTCATTCCATTCTGTCATTTCTGCACAAGGATGATTGGATGTGCTTAATAGATTTTGAAGATGCATACTATCATTACCAGTTCAGAGCACTACCCTTTGGTCTCACCACAGGCCCCATGGTATTCACCAAATGCATGGCAGTCATAGTAGCTTATCTGAGACTGCTGGGATTTCTAGTGTTTCCGTAACTAGACAACTGGCTCCTGACTGCTCCAGCCAGGCATCAACTGATTAATTCAAAGAACTACTTATTCCAGCTGTGCAGCCATCTGGGAATATCAGTCAATTACAATAAATCTAAACTCATACTAACCCAGAGTTTGGAATTCATTGGTGCTCATCTGAATGCAGCCACCCAATTAGCTTGTCTTCCTCTGGCTCAAATAGAAACCATTCAGTTCCAGGTCAGGAAGATAATTCAAAAATCTTCCCTTCTGGTACACCTGATACTTCAAGCCCTGAGATCCATGGGAGCAGCAATCAACCTTGTACCGTTGACCAGGTTCCATATGAGAATCCTTCAGTGGACACTTACCATTTCATGGCCTGTTCTTCAGCACCCATATCCACACCAGTCAAAATTATTCAAGGGTGCAAGAATTTCCTTCTGTGGTGGATCCACTCCAGTAAACTCCATAAAGGCAGTCTTTTTGTTCTCCCTCAACCCAAAGCCCACAGTGACCATGGACACCTCATCTTGGGTGGGGGTTGGAGGGGGTGTTTCCTAGGAAGGGACCAGTCCAAGGCACATGGTATCCCAAAGAGGACAAGATACATATTAATGTCCTGGAGATGAGAGCTGTCTTCCTAGCGTTACAGGCCTTTTAAGACACACTTCCAATTGCAACTGTTGTGATCCAGATAGACAGTATGTCTGTAGTCTGGTACATCAACAAACAATAAGGCACCAGGTCTTACCCTCTTTGTCGAGAAGGTATGACAGTACGACAATGGGTTCTCTTCCATTCACTTTCTGATAGCAATGCACATCCCAGAGTTATCCAATATGATTGCAGACAAATTAAACAGGCCCATTTGATGCCTCGCAAGTGGTCTGTCCATATCAGTGTGGTGGAGAGAATATTCTGTCACTGGCGACAGACGTGCTGTGATCTGTTTGCCCCTCCCCTCAGCAACAAATGTAGCAGATTATTTGCCCTGACCCCCACCACCACCACCGGAGTCCCCAAGAGATGCACTGTGTCATGCTTGACCTCCTGGTCTCCTTTACCTCTCATTCCAAAATATTTACCGAAAGCATTTTGATTGAAGAGCACAGTTATCCTTATTGCCCTTGCTGGCTTCATCAGATTTGGTTTCCCTTCCTCTGGCCTCATCTTCTACATCCACCATGGATTCTGGATCCAACTCCAACAGGCATGACTCACCCAGACTTAACAGGCCTCAAGCTGACTACATGGTTTCTCCAGGTCCATTGATTGCTAGACAGCCCAGGCTGTCCTCTCCCATCTGTCACATTTTATCTTCTCATGCAGCTTCCACCAAAAAGATTTGCAAAAGTAAATGGAAAAGATTTATTTTTGGGGCCCAAAGTAAAAACTTAGATCCCTTTTCAGCACCAATTTCAAATGTTCTTGATGTTTTAGCCACAGTTTTCAATGAAGGTGCTCGTTTCTCAACTATTAGAGTGCATTTATTAGCCATATCCAACTTTCATCTGGAAGTAAATAATTCGGCCTTAGCTTCCTCTTTTTTTTTTGGTCTGATGAAGCACTAATGAAGGGTATGAAACCACTTACCGAATATTAAACTTGTTCTTGTGCTTTTAAGCCATGCTTGGTTCCTTTGTATATTTTATCGTTCCTCTAAATTTTGCAAAGCCTTTCTAAGGGGAACCTTTTTACATAGACCTCCTTTAAAGGATCCTACCGCTTCTTAGGATTTAAACTTTGTACTTCGGAGTTCCGCTGTGGCGACCCCTAACTGGGAAAAGCCGAAAAGACAAACAACTTCAGGCCTTGACTCATCCTCCCTTTGAACCTTCAGCTAAATGTGATCTAAATTTTATAGCCTAGAAAACTGTTTTCTTAGTTGCTATTACATCTGCCAGAAGTATGTCTAAACTTTAAGCATTGTCCTCTAAGCCTCCTTGTTTAGTTTTTCACAAGGATAGGGTTTCCTCTACAGACCAATCCATCCTTTTTACCAAAGGTGGTTTCTGAGTCTAATATTTTTCAGGTCATTAATCTTCCAGTATTCTTTACAAATACTATAGTACTAATCTATGAACCTATGAACAAATATTTTGAACAAATATGAGTATTTGTTACGTTTGTTAGATGTGCACAGTTAGTTAAGTTTCTGCCTTCACATAACTAAGGATTTAAGAAATTTTGCACAGTTGTTTGTTTCCTTTTCTGATTCAGAACTAGGCAAACCAGTATCTAAAGTTACTCTGGCCAAATGGTTAACGGATTGCATTACCTTTGTTTATCAAAAACTGGGCTGGGCTTACATTTACCAAACACACCCAGAGCCCACTCCACCAGGTCTATGTAAACTTTGTTAGCTTTTTTTTGTCCAGAACTTCCTTGGATGATATTTTTGCAGCTGCAACTTGGGCTAATCTTCATAGTGTTTTTGCTCATTACAAACTGGATCTGGTATCTAGGGGAAAAGCAGCCTTTGGCTCATCAGTGTTCCGGAATATCCTTCCCCTCCCAGGAATTAGGTAACTGGGGACTCTGTCCCAACAGTTGAAAAATGAATGAAAATGGACAGTATCAGATTAAAAAATTATGTATTCGTCATAAAGTTCCATCTATTTTGTCCATTTTCATTCTTCCTTAACTTCCCAGCCACGTGATCCCCCACCCCCACCCTGTTCTACTCCTGGAGAGATTGAAGAATGTTGGAGGAAACTCTGTTCCTTGTTTGAGCTCCATTTTCCATTATTTTCTTATTTTCCACTGCTCTGTTAATCAGTTATATGGGCAGCAAACTAGATCTTAGGTTTGTTAGGTTAGTGGGGCATTGTGGGTAAGGGAGGAGCTCAAAAGTTCAATATTCCTATGATTTGGAAGAAGTGGCCGATGTGGATCCAAACCCAACAGTTGAGGAAGAATGAAAATGAACAGCATAGAGGGAACATTATAGTGAGTACATAATTTTTAATTTCTGACAGTAATTCTCTGGCTTTCTGATTTATGTGGAGTAACTTGATTAGAATACTTGAAGGTGTGGCAGCTTGTTCGTGTGGATTGTGGTAGAGATGAAATAATATTACATAACCAATGGACATCATGGCTATAACTGCTGTGTGGGAGTTGGAATTGGCTGGATGAAAGCAACTGACCCCATTCATCTACTCAGTTTAAATATTCACTGTCTTGCTTTGCAGGAAGTGTGCATTTGTGAGAAGTTAGATGAACTGCTTAACTTGGCACTTGATGTGTGCAGACAGTAGATATAATTGCTGTTGCTGTCTTCTGTGGAGGAAAATGTCTGACTGCCTACTGCAGTTTGCTTATTATTTTAGCTTTGCAGAGCTAAATTAAATGATTCAGTGTGCAATATTTTAATGTGTGGAAGATGTTTGGAACAAAAGTGAAATTCATTGCATGGTCGTTCTCTTTTATCACAATCAGATATCTGAATTATACATAGAAGTGGCTATAACTACTTTTTGGGGGTTGCTTGGATTAAAGTAACTGACCCTGTTGTCATTGGCTCACTTTAATAGTCATCTCTTTGAGATTTTGCATGTGGCACCAGTTTATCAAAGGCCAGCCCTGGGTATACACTTCCATTACAGTGCATATGTCTGCTATATCCGCTTGTCTTCCCATGAATTCATCTCTTTCTTCATGCTTTGAGGTCATGCAGTTTCAAAAAGGTATCCAGCACGACAGACCCTTCAAGAAATCCCTTCCTTCTCACAGGGGCCTGAATTATGTGCTTGCGAAATTAACTGTGCCACCATTTGAACAATCTTCTTTTGATTCTTTAAAGCACTACGCATGGAAAAGAGTTTTTCTTGTTGCTGTAACTTCTGCTAAAAGGGTTGCTGAGTTACAAGCCCTGTAGTCCATTCTAATTTACTGTTTTTTCATAAGGCTACAGTATTCTTGAGAACTAACCCGTCTTCTTCTTCTTTCAGCTGTTACTGTTAGGTGTCGCCACAGCAGATCATCTGTTTCTATTTCTTCCTGTCCTCTGCATCTTGCTGTGTCACTCCAACCACCTGCATGTCCTGTCTGACCACATCCATAAACCTTATCTTAGGCCTTCTTCTTTTTCTCTTACCTGGCAGCTTCATCCTTGGTATCCTTTTCCCAATATACCCAACATCCCTTCTCAGCACATGTCCAAACCAATGCAATCTTACCTCTCTGACTTTGTCGCCTAACCATCCAACCTGAGCTGACCCTCTAATATACTGATTCCTAATCGTGTCCGTCCTTGTCACACCCAGTGCAAATCTTAACAACTTTAACTCTGCCACCTCCAGCTCTGACTCCTGTCTTTTTGTCAATGCCACTGTATCCAAACCATATAACATAGCTGGGCTCACTACCCTCTTGTAGACCTTCCCTTTCACTGGTACCCGTCTGTCACAAATCAGTCCTGACACTCTTACTCCATCTACTCCACCCTGCCTGTACTCTCTTCTTCACCACTCTTCCACACTCACCATTACCCTGGACTGTTGATTCCAAGTATTTAAACTCATCCACCTTCACCAGCTCTACTTCCTGCGTCCTCACCATTCCTCTATCCTTCTTTTCATTCACACACACGTATTCTGTCTTAGTCCTGCTGACCTTCATTCCTCTCCGCTCTAGAGGATATCTCCACCTCTCCAGGGTTTCCTCAAGTTGTTTCCTACTCTCACTACAGATCACAGTGTCATCGGCAAACATCATAGTCCATGGGGAATCCTGTCTGACCTTGTCTGTCAACCTGTCCATCACCACTGCAAAAAAGAAAGGAGTCCGAGCTGATCTTTGATGTAGTCCCACCTCACTTTGAACACATCTGTCACTGCTACCGCAGACCTCACCATTGTCACACTACCCTCGTACATATTCTGTACCACACTAGCATACTTTTCCACCACTCCCGACTTCCTCATACAATACCACAACTCCTCTCTAGGCATCCTGTCATATGCTTTCTCTAAGTCCACAAAGACACAATGCAGCAACTCCTGACCTTCTCTGTACATCTCCATCAACACCCTCAGTGCAAACATTGCATCTGTTAGTGCTCTTTCTTGGCATGAAATCATACTGCTGCTTACTAATCATCACCTCTCTTTTAATGTAGCTTCCACTACTCTTTCCCATAACTTCATGTTGTGACTGAACAATTTTGTCCCTCTGTAGTTACTACAGCTCTGCACATCACCCTTATTCTTAAAAATCAGTACCAAAACACTTCTCCACTCCTCAGGCATCTTCTCACTTTCCAAGATATCATTAAACGGTCTGGTTAAAGACTTCACCGCCATCTCTCCTAAACACTTCCATACATCTACAGGTGTGTCATCTTGACCTAGAGCCTTTCCATTCTTCATCCTGGTCATAGCTGTCTTTCCTCCTTGCTAATCCATTAGAACTAACCCATACTTTATGCCTAATGTGGTTATTGAAATGTCTCCGAGCTAGTGTACACATCTTCCCGCATTTTGTTTTCTATCCCCAAATTAAAGTTGAAGGAATTATCTATTAAATATCCACTGACAGCTACATTTTTATTTAGACAAAATTTAAGAAATCAGAAGTTCTGATCAGTTTATTTCCTTTGAGGTTAAAAAGCAAGGTATTCCAATATCCAAACAAACCATATCTAGATGAATACCACTTACAATGTCCTTTTGTTATTCTTCCCATGATAAATCTCCTCTAGGTAGTGTCAAAATTCATTCTGCAAGGGCTGTAACTTTTTCTGGTGCATTTTTCAAAGACCTTGATTTCAAATCTGTATTGGAAGCGTGCAAGCTACTTGGTCTTCCATTCACACTTTCCCAAGGCATTATAAGATTGATGCCTTCTCCAGAGCCAGAACTAGATTTGCCATATCGTAAGGGTTACTGGATTCCAGTGCTGTCTTTATTTTCACCTCCCAGTGTATCTAACAGTTTTGGGAAATGTGCCATCTTTATCAGCACAGTGATCTAATGATGAACATAGTACAGACGTGTAAAAACTTACCATAACAGTAGATGTTCAGTTAGATCACTGTTGCAGTATATGCACACTCACTCTATCCTCCATCTATTTCCTTTGAATGAAGTGGAGTCACTTTTTGGCATTTCTTCCCCCTTTACCTACTACCTGAGTCTTTCTCCTGCCTGGTAGCCTCAGTATTCTGTGCAAAAAAGCTCGAAGGATTTTCATACTTGTACATCCCTTATGCTTATGTACCATCATGTGGACTTTACTCCTAGTAATAACATCAGACATATGGCAACCGAGTAAGGCGCACCTAAGCTTTGGCATACTGGTCAAGAAATATGGTATCCTTGGCAGGATATTATCATAGGTGTTAACTAGGCTAATGACCACAAGGGCCTTTTTAAGCCTAGCCATGCATCCCACATCTCTGACAAGTTCTGATACCCTTGATAAGTGTAAGCATGGATAAACAAAACAAAACAAAAAAAGAATTCGACTGGCATACATGAGCTTCGTGCTAAAAACGCTGGTTTGTTAAATGTTAATACACAAGGCACTTAGGCACAGCAAAACACTATGACTAAGCGCTTTCACATCAACAGGCATAATCAGAGTCATGTACTTTTATTCAAACACACCTTAAGTACTATATATCACTTTCTCTTTTACAGTGCCTTCAGAAATTTAACCCTTGCCATACCTAAACGTTTTCAATTCTGTTGATAATTTCACTTAGGTCAAGGAATACAGGCATAAAAAAATGTTGAAATAAAAATAATGAAAAATGAAGAATAAAACTTCACAAAACTGTAATAATAACAAATTTAAACATCAAATATATGTACTGTTGTGGCTCAGTCTTACAGAACTGGCAAAATTGCAATAAACAATAATTCTAAAAACAATATTTCCAAAAACAATAATTCCATAATGCTTACATGCATGTCCATAACCTAACACATTTTCCTCTTTTGTTTTAACACACTGGCTATAGAAATGTATTCATTAATTGCAGGTTGCACCTTGGCATTCAGTCTAAGTTGCCATTTAGTTTCCTTGATTTCTATGTCTAACTTGGGGTCACCCCTCTATCTTTTCTGTAGGATCTATCAATTACAAAAGACAAAAATCTTTTGTAATATGAACATACAGATGAGTGTAGGAAAAGTGAACTGGATGTTTTCTTGTTTTTAATGTCTCTGGTGTGCTCAGCAATCTTGTCTCTTAACCGGCTAGTGTTTTTTCCCACATAGAATGCCTGACAGGAAATGCACATGGCCAGATAGACCACCATCTCAGTGTTACAATTACACCTTCCAGGGCATTGTAGGTTCCTGTGAAAACCTGCAGTTTCTATGTATGGCCCATCGTTGATGTACTTACACTAGTTACATGCCCCATATTTACTCATTCTTGAGTTGTAATTTCCCTTTATACTTCTGTTATCCATTCTTTAATGTTCATACCTTTGTTGTATACCACTCTGGGCCTTTTCCCCAGCTTACTCCTAAGCTCAGAATCAAAAACATTCTCCCAAATAACGTTGAACTTGGGGATCATTTGGGGCATTAATTGATTGTAGGGTACAACAAATACCTCATCTTTCAAAGTAGTTCCCCTACAGTTGTTCACTAGGCTCCCTCCTGATCTCAATATGGGTGCAAATTTTGAGGTCCTACCTTTATTAACCTCATTCTTTGTCTTATGCAACATTTTGATAGGGTACCCCCTAGTTTTAAACGTGTCAATAAGGATGCTCATCTTTTTTTGGAACATTGTGTCATCACTTATTAACTTTGAGATCTGAACCATTTGGCTCTTAACCACACTTCTTTTTTGGTGTGCCGGGTGACAACTATCAAACTGAAGAAAATTGTTGCAATAAGTATCTTTCCTATAGATGGTTGATCTCAAGGCTCCCTGACTTTTATCCAGTTCTATATCTAGATAATGGATCTTGGAAGAATGCAGCTGGTGTGTAAATTTTAAGTAGGATGTAGTCGAATTCAAATAGTCCACAAATTCCTTTGCTTCATCAATCGTGCCTCCCCACAAAATCATTATATCATCCAAGAATCTCAAAAATAAAATTATCTTAAACCAAAACAGTGAGGTGAGCACAAATTGTTTTTCCCACTCTGTCAGAACTAAGTTCACAAAAACGGGGGCACATTTGGCCCCCATAGCCACTCCTGTAGTTTGACAAAACAGTTCCCCTTCAAAATATAAAAAGTTGTTTTTCAAGATGATTTCCATTACGTTCATCAAAAAATTAATTTTGTCATTTAACAAGTGTCCATTAATCAAACTATCATGATATAGTTCCAGTCCTTCCTGACTGGGTATGACCGAAAATAAATTGATCACATCTATTGTAAGGAACATAAAGCCCCTACTCATGTCAGCCTCCCGGAGCTTTTCCAAACAATGCTAGGAGTCCTTAACCTGTGGGCAAACCTGCAAAGTCCCTTTCGAGTAATGATCTGCATATGCCACCAGAGGCTCAGTCTTTGAGCCCCTGGCAGTAACTATGGGAATGAAGGGGGGATTTGAAGAGTCCTTATGGCACTTGGGGTTGCCAAAAATAGATAGAATAACAGGTGTAGTGTTAGTCAGGTAATCAAATTCCACTTTAGTGATGAGCCCCTCAAGTAGTGCATCGTGCAAAAAAATGTCAATTTTAGTGTATGGCCCTGTTCACCTCACTTTTTGAGACTCTCTTGTATGTGGTTGAATCATTCAGAATGTCATACATCTTTCCTGCATAGTCCAAATGCGACGACATTACTATTCCACCCCCCTTATCTGGTTTCATAAATCAGTAGTTCTTGTTTTTTTAGTAATTCTCTTAGGACTACCCTTTCATCACTAGCCAAATTGTCCACAAAACCAGTCTTGGTGTCACATATTTTCCTGATTTTGATCTCAAAACAATTTTTATAGGACATTGACTAGTGGATTAATAACATAGAAATCAAGGAAACTAAATGGCAACTTATACTGAATGCCAAGGTGCAACATGGAATTAATGAATACATTTCTATAGCCAGTGTGTTAAAACAAAAGAGAAAACTGTGTTAGGTTATGGACATGCATGTGCACATTATGGAATTATCGTTTCTAGAAATATTGTTTATTGTGATTTTGCTAGTTCTGTAAGACTGAGCCACAACAGTACATATATTTGATGTTTAAGTTTATTATTACAGTTTTGTGATGTTTTATTCTTCATTTTTCATTATTTTTATTTCATGCATTTTTTTGTCTGTATTCCTTTACTTAACTGAAAATGTTCTGTAGTCCTATCTCACTTTTATTCTTTACATATGGGATCGGAGCCGATCCTCAGCTCCGACTCGGCCTATTTACAAGCTGGAAGACTTCTGGTTGGCGAGTGGCTAGGTAGGTATCCCATGGTGCACAAGTACAGTCTCCAGATCTCGTTTGCCACGTGGACGAGTTCGGTTGTGCTTCTTTTTGGCTCTGGCTAAGTGATTGCATTTTTTCCACTTTTGCTAAAATTTTCTTGGCTGTTTAGTTTAGAACAGTTTTATGTAGTTATTCTGTTACTGATTATATTATTTAGTTAGCGTAGTGGTTGTTGCAGCTGTTATTAGAGTTGTTAGCTTTTACTAGCTCCATTTGGAAGCAATTCTTGGTCTTTGGCCTTATTTTCTTCGTTGGTATCCCGTGTACTGGTTTTTCTAGTTTGGATTAGCATAGGTGCCTTTTGCGCACTAGTATTCTGTGTGTTTTGAGAGAGTTTTTGGCATTTTTCCACTTGTTATGTAGACTAATTATTTAGCTGATATTATTAACAGAACTACGCTCTGTTTGTTCTTGACATAAGTTGAAATTGTGTCATTCTCATTCATTACTGTTCCAGTTGAGTGTGTGATATTTTTTACCTTTGTAACTTTTGGGTCTGTTTCAGTTAGGAGACCCTATCTCTTTCTTGCCCGGGCTAGGCCCGTTTAAATTAGAGGACCTAGTCCTCGTGGTGTCTTTTCTTTTCTGCAGGGCTGGGCCCGTTTAAATTAGAGGACCTAGTCCTCTTTATTCTTTCTCTGTCTGCGTGTGTCCTATACTGATCATCAGAATGTCTAAAGAGAGTAAGGAGCATACGCCATCCGGCTTCAAAAAATGTATTAAGTGCTCTCAAAAAATGTCTATAATGGATGGTCACAGTAACCGCATTTACTGTTTAGGGGCCATCCATTTACAGGAGACCTGTTTATTTTGTCATGCATTTAGTCCTAGGGTGTTGCAGGAAAGGAAGAACAAATTAATCCTAAAAGGTCTTCTTAAACCTTCCTTCAAGGAAGATTTGATTAGTTCCTCATCATCCTCTAAATCTACTAAAGGAAAGTCGAAATCGTCTAAGAGGCCCTCCCCGGCACCGGCTGTTGTCTCGGAGCCACCTCCTAAAGTTGCAAAAGCTGTCTCATTGGCTCCACAGACCTCGGAGCCGACTGAGAGCAGCATTGTTGTTGCAGGGTCAGTTCCAAGTATTTCGGAGCCAACCGCTGAGACTATTGAGACTGCTTCTCGGAGCCGGTCTATGGATTCTCTACCGGCCTCCTTGTTATTGAAGTCTCCTGTACCTCCGAGATCTCGATCTCCTACTATGTCATCCAGGTCTTCCAGGAGTTCATCGGAAGATGTGGACAGGGTAGTGCTGAGACTTTTGAAGTCGTCTGCTGTGCCTAAATTGTTGTTGTCTCCTACCCAGCCAGATCAGGAGCCACTCGAGCCCGTTCAACCCTCTGTTTTCATTTCTCCTCTGAGCCATGCTGGTCTTTCGGAGCCGGAATGCTTCATACCACCAGTGGAACCCTCAGCTCCAGCTCCCCTTGTGACTGTTTCGGAGCCGAGTTCTGCTCCCGACACTTTTGGTGCCATCCACTATGGATAGGGATGCTTGGAACTGATCTTCAGTTCTGAGTCTTCCTCTCGGCGCGTTGGCTAGGGTGAGTTCGGACCCTGCGTCTGTCTCACAGCCGAAGGCTCTGGTGCCAACAGCATCCTCGGTCACCTCGGAGCCAGAGAGGTCCTCGGATCTGGAGAGGTTGGCCTTCAAGATGATGAGGAGTGTGCTGTCTTGACCATCAGCATCTACCAGAGGTACCGGCACTCTTCCCCCTGTAGCACCTACTTCTGTCTCATTTCCTACTCCCTCCAGCGGCAGCATAGACCCCCAGCCTCAGGAGCCACCAGTTAGTGGCCCCCACTCTTCCGAGACCTCCCTGAAATGTCCTCCCGAGGAGCCCCCACAAAAGAGGACTTGTAAGAGGAAGCATGTTGACTCCCAGGATGAGTCATTGACATCTGACATTGAACTCGAGGAGTTGGAAGGGTCCCCCAAGTCGTCCTCTGATGATGTCTCCTTCTTAGACATTCTGGAGATCCTTAAACAGAGGTGTGGCTGGCCCACTGTCACCCGTTCTGATGAGGTGTTGGTGTACCTAAAGGCTTTCGTTTCTCAACCTTCTGCCTTTTGGATGTCTCCTCCCTTCGACGAGCTGAGGGATTTAGTTTATCGAAGGGTGTGGGATACTCCTGATGCTGTGGAGCCAGTTCCCAGGAGACCGAACAAGTTCCTTTCTCCCCCTCCAGGAAAAGACTTTTTTATCCAAAGGTGTGCCTGTAGATGCCATGGTGGTGGTGGCGGCGGCCACTAAGAAGGAGTTAGCTGAGACGACTTTTTGTATTCATCTGCCTAATAAGGAGTCTCAAACGATGGACAGATACGGCAAGCGTATCTTTTCTTCAGCGGCATTTACCCTCAGATCGCTAAATTACCTTACTCACTTTACGAGGGATCAGAGAGATCTCCTTAAAGAGTTAGGAGACTCTTTGCAAGGTACATGTACTGAGGGAGTCCCTGACAAGGTTTCTGCCCAGTTGTCCACCTTGAACTCTGTTGTTAACACTTCCATGCGGCTTATTTCGTATGCGGCCGATGGAGCGAGTAGAGCAGCGGGTTCAGGAATTTCCCTGAGGCATCATTCCTGGATGCGTTTATGTAACTTTGAGAAACCGTTTAAGTCTACCTTTACCAATGCCCCCTTCGACAGTTCCTCATTGTTTGGATGCAAGGTAAAGGACATTCTCACCCAGTGCGAGCAAGAGGGAAAAACACTGCCATGGGAGTATGTTTTACTGTTCCCTCTACACCATACTTTAAGCGTCAGAAGGGCGGCAAGATGTGGTTCAAGAAGTCCCAGAGGTTTTTCCAGGAAGCACAGGGTGACTCCTCCTTCAGAGGCAGAGTAGTAGGAGGAAATGGTAGACGTCGCCCTAGAGGCAAGGGCAGTCTGCAAAACCAGGGAGGTCACGATTCCTTTCTGGGCCGGCCTTACCAGCGCTCCTGATGTTGTGCCCGACTGTGCTTCTCTGGGGCCAGTCAGGGGTCGCATTTCTTTGTATCCAGAAGCCTGGCTAAGTATCACTCAAGACAAGTGGGTACAAAGAATTATTACCAGAGGTTATGTCATACCCTTTTCTCTTCCTCCCTTTGTCCCAAAAAAAATCCCAGATGTTCCACCTAGTCACAGGGATCAGGCAGCTGTGGAGGTCAACAAGTTGTTGTCAGAAAGAGTCATCCAAACTTTCCCAGCAGAACAAAGAGGGTCCAGAACTTACTCCTGATTCTTTAGTGCCAAAACGTACAGGGGACTGGAGGCCCATTCTGGACCTCAGCAGATTGAAAGAATCAGTAAAGAAGGGCAAGTTCTGGATGGTAACAATGCAGTCTATACTCCCATTGTTGGGGAAAGACAATTGGATGTGCTCAATAGATCTCCAAGACGCTTACTACCACATAAAAATGGACAGGACGTCAAGGAGTCATCTACACTTCCGGCTGGGAGCCAGTCACTACCAGTTCCGTGCTCTGCCCTTTGGTCTCACCACAGCCCCAAGGGTGTTCACCAAATGTATGGCAGTAGTGTCAGCTCACCTGAGATGTCGAGGATTCCAGGTGTTTCCGTATTTGGACGACTGGCTCCTGACCGCCCCCACCAGGCATCTACTCCTTCAGAACAGGGACGTTACTATTCAGCTTTATGCCCAACTGGGAATCTCTATAAATTGGGAAAAATCTGCCTTATTGCCCTCGCAATCTGTGATTTTTATAGGCGCAGAGATAGACACAGCAAATATGATGGCTCGTCTTCCTGCCGAAAGGGCACAGAACCTGGTTCTTCTAATTCATTGTCTTCTCCCCTTACGAAGGGTGAAAGCCAAGACTGTTTTGCAGCTTCTTGGGACCATGGCTTCCATCATACTATTAGCGCCACTAGCCAGGTTACACAATACTTCAGTGGCTTCTGTTGTCCCAGTGGTCTTTTCAGAACCTTCCATTATCCCATCACATTCTTCTGACAGAATCTTGCAAGAAGGACCTCCTTTGGTGGACATTACCCAATCAACTGACCACAGGCACTTCATTTGTTCCTCGCCAACCCATTGCCACTGTGACCACGGATGCCTCACAGATAGGGTGGGGTGGGGGGGGGGGCATTATTTAGGCAGGACTGTCCAAGGCACATGGCAAGATCACGAGGCTTACCTGCATATCAACTTTCTAGAGATGAGGGTGGTGTTTCTGGCGTTGCAAGCACTTCACGACCTTCTTCATCCGGGGTCTATTGCAATACAGTCAGACATGTCGGTAGTATGGTATATCAACAAACAAGGCGGAACTAGGTCTTACACACTCTGTCAAGAGGCCATGCGAGTTTGGGAATGGGCGATATCTTCCCAGCATTTTCTGGTGGCAATGCACATCCCAGGGATGACCAACGTGATAGCCGACAAGCTCAGCCGGGTGATTCTGATGCCTCACGAGTGGTCTCTGAAACGGGAAACAGCGGAACAGATTTTCCGCAGGTGGGGACAGCCTTGCTGCGATCTCTTTGCCAGCCCAATCAATGCCAAATGCAGCAGCTATTTTTCCCTCATCACCAGTCCGGGGGAATCACCCAGAGATGCATTTGTTCATGATTGGCCCCTGGGTCTCCTGTATGCTTTTCCTCCCTTTCCTCTCATTCCCAAGGTGATCCAGAAAGAGAAATGGCTGGGAAGCAAACTGATCCTCATTGCTTCTTACTGGCCTCATCAGGTTTGGCTCCCCTTCCTCAGGCCTCTTCTTCTGGACGATCCTTTGATTCTGGACCCAGTTCCAGACCTGTTGACTCACATGTTAGGTTCGCTTCACCCCTCCTTACACACCCTCAATTTGACAGCGTGGCTGCTCCAGTTCCATCCCTAGTCAGGCTTCACGACTTCTCACCTTCCGTGACTCATATCCTTACATCTTCTCATAAACCTTCCAGTAGGAGATTATATTCCAGAAAATGGAAAAGATTCTCTCTTTGGGTGGAGAAATTGGATGTTGACCCCTACACTGCCTCCATTCCAGTGGTTTTAGAATTTCTTTCTGAACTGTTTCACCAAGGATCTGCGGCTGCCACTATCAGAGTTCAGTTGGCAGCAATTTCAAATTTCCGTCTAGGTTTTCCAGATTCTAACTTGATGTCTCATAAACTGTGCAAAACCTTCCTTAAAGGTGCCACTTTGATAAGACTTCCTGTTCAAGAGCCTTTGGTCTCATGGGATTTAAACTTTGTGTTATCAAAATTAACATCTCCGCCCTTTGAGCCTTCTCATTCATGTTCTTTGACGTTTTTGTCGTGGAAGATGTTTTTGGTGGCTATCACGTCTGCCAGACGGGTGACAATTGCAAGCTTTGTCTGTTAAACCGCCTTATCTGATTTTTCGTAAAGAGAGGGTGTCCCTTTGTACTAATCCCTCCTTTGTCCCCAAGGTCTGCTCCCATGCCACTTTGAATCAATCCATAGAACTTTCGGTTTTCTTTCCAAATCACTCTAATGCAGCTGAGTACAGGTTTCACCAGCTGGATGTCAGACAATTATGTTTTTATTTGCACCGGACAAAAGACATCAGAAAATTGGATCAGTTATTCATTTCCTTTTCTGAATCCAGGTTGGGCTTACCAGTTTCCAAAGTGACTCTCTCTAACTGGATTTCTAGCTGTATAGCTTATGTTTGCAATTCTGAGGTCAAACCATTATCCTTTAAAATCAAGGTTCATTCTACTAGATCTCAATCCATCTCTGCAGCCTTTCAAGCCAGGGTCCCACTTGATAATTTTTGTGCAGCTGCTACGTGGGCTACCCCTCACACTTTTATTACTCATTACAAATTGGATTTAACCTCTAGGGGTAGAGCATCTTTTGGTTCCACAGTACTCAGGAGCATTTTTCCTTCAGTCACCCGAGAATAAGGCACTAGGGACGCTGTCCCATATGTAAAGAATGAAGGTGAGATAGGACTACAGAACATAAATAGTTATGTATTTACCATAACGTTCCATGTTTGTAGCCCATCTCACCCTTCATTCTTATGAACCCGCCCTCCTGCCCCCATCCTGGAAGTACCTGGAGACAGAAAAATATTAATTTAATTATTTATGGAGATCTTTTAGTATTGGCTTCTTTCTGTATGTTGTTATTATTTCTTCTAGTCCGCAAACAAGATCTGGGGATTGTACTGGTGCACCATGGGATACCTACCTAACCACGAGCCAACCAGAAGTCTTCCAGCTTGTAAACTGGCTGAGTCAGAGCCGAGGATCGGCTCCGATCCCATATGTAAAGAATGAAGGGTGAGATGGACTACAAACATGGAATGTTATGGTAAGTACATAACTTCTTTTTATCAACATAATTGAAAATGTTTAGATATGGCAAGGTTTAAATTTCTGAAGGCACTGGAAAAGAGGAAGTGATGTATAGTTTTTTAGGGTATGTTTGAATGAAAGCACATGACTCTGATGATGCCTGTTGAGGTGAAAGTGCTTAGTCAAAGAGTTTTGCTGTGCCTTGTGTATTAACATTTAATAAACCAGCATTTTTAGCACAAAGCTTGTGTATGCCGGTCAAATTCTTTTTTGTTTTGTTTATTCAAGTTTTTAGTTTTTAAAGTATATAAATGTAAGCATGGGCCTGGGAGATGAACCATTACAGGTTACCTGTTTGCATTAGAGACATAGGTGCCAAACCAGGGATGAATTTCTGGTTTCCCATCCAATTGTCCAAGTTGCATTTGAATCTGGTCATGGAGGAACTCTGCTTCTCAAGGATGGGGTACTCTCTGGGATACATACCTATCTCTCCAGTAGGTCCTATTTATGTCACAAGCAAGATTTAAGTCTTTCGAGTGGGTAATTCTAGTACTGTTTGTTTTGTGGATATGCAGGAGGTCCATCAGAGTGGGGTCTGACAATGCCCTGTATGCTAGGCATAGATCTCCACTCAAAAGCCTGTATGAGATAGAATACAGGGATAGGGCCTTGAGGGGGTCAGCATAGGATATATTACTTACGCCCTGTATTCTTTTAGTGAGGAACCTCTGTGGACATTCCAATTTTTGGATATGCCTGGTTAGGTACATACCAAAAGGGGCATTGTCCTCAATGATAGGTCTGATGAATGCCAAATACAGTGGAACTATGACTTCCTTGGACTTAGATGTCATACGTTTGTTTATAAGTTGAGCAACATAGAATGATTTCCTCACCACTGTAGACACATTGTGATCAAAGGCTAGATACTGTCTATGTGTGTCCTTAAGTCCCTGACTACTGGGTCAACTCTAAGGGGTGTTTTGTCAATATGATCATTACCAGGGATGGATGACTTCCCAAAGGATACTATTATGCATATCTTGGCGTTTAGTTTTAGTACATGGCTCTGGCACAGTTGTTTGTCTGTGTCAGCCCCTCCTGAAGAACATTTGTGTCAGTATGAGATTTAATGACAGCTCCTAATTTGCAATCATCTGCAAATTTAGTCAACCAGAGACCACTGACATTGGCCGCGACTTCTGAGAAGTAAATGCCAAAAAGGAGCGGCCCAAAGACTGTTCCGTGAGGGACTCCTCTTGTGACTGGCCTCTTTGTAGAGGTGGACTCTCCAATTCTAACTTCTTGGGTCCTGTCTGTGAGCCAGTTGGCTATCCACTGGGTGACATACAGGTTTGTACCCAACCTCTTGAGTTTGTCAACAATGCCTGAGTGGGGTATTGCGTCAAATTCCTTGGCCAGATCAAGGTAGGCAGTGTGAATGTTTTTGCCCTCATCCATTGCTTTGGTGAACTTCTCAAAGAAGTCCACTAGATTGAGTAGGCATGATCTGCCCTTGACGAAATCAAATTGGGTTGGGTCCAGTATCTGGAGGTTTACTATATCTCTCTTGATCATCTCAATGATAATTCTTTCCATGGCTTTACATATATGACTAGTGAGACTTATGGGTCTGTAGATGGCCCACATTTGTGCAGAGGGATGACTGTTGCCTTTCTCCATTCATGAGGCACAAAGTCTGTTTGGAGGCTACAGTTAAATAGTAATTCCAGAGGCCATGGTAGGTCATGTTTCATTCTATTTAGAAGGTGTCCTGGGATATTGTCTGGGCCCATTGATGCAGTGTTCTTGGTCTTAGAGAGAGCATTAAGGACCTGTTCTGTAATGATAGTAGGGAGAGTTACCTTAGATTATATTTCCTGAGGGAAGGTTGAGGGGGGGAGAGAGGAGTAAAGTTGGAGCTGAATTTATCAGCTGGGAGGTTTCCTATATCTTCTGGCTCAGTATAGGTGGTTCCATTTACAATGAGCTCTGCACACAGTTGTGTATTGCCTTTGAGGTTGCGGACATAGCTAAAAAATGCTTTGTGGTTGTCCTTGGTCTAGGAGGCCAAACTTACCTTAAATTTGGCTTTGGCAGCCTTTATTTGTCCTCCGAGTTGTTTGTTTAGTTTGATGAGAGTGCTTTTATTCTGGTGGGTACTACACCTCCTACTTTTTGCCATAGATATATATATATATATATATGTATATATATATATATATATATATATCTATATATATATATTTTATATATATATATATATATATATATATATATATATATATCTATACACACACACACATATATATATATACATACATATACACACAGAGAGAGAGAGAGATCTACTTCAAATCATCCAAGTTTCAGAACATCGAACAGCATATGATCGAAGACCAGATGACTGACGTTCTGAAACATCGAACATGAAATAAAAAAAAATTAAAAAGAAAAGAAGTCTTCTTTTACTGTTTTGCGGATGGGAGCTCCCCTGCACTCCCCACCCCCCTATTGCTTAAATATACTAACTCTGAGATCACACTACAGCGCCATTCCGCACTGTATGGCGATCTCCATTCAGAACATTCGATGTTTCAGAACTTTGATCATCTGGTCTTTGATCATATAGCCTTTGACAGCCTAGCACCAACCTATGAAACATTGATGATTTCAAGTAGACCCACGCACACACACACACACACACACACACACACACACACACACACACACAAAGACCCATATACACACACACACAAAGACCCATACACACACACACACACACACACACACACACACACACACACACACACACACACACACAGTTATTAGCAATGAAAATAAGAAATGCAAACATCCAAGAGTATGAGTGGAGGTGGAGATAGGAAAGAAGAACATTGTTTGCAGATGACATAATGCATTTAACTAATCCAGTACATGATGATCTTGTGTTGTGAAATATTTGGAGACATCTCTATATTTTTGGGGGTTGTCTTTTGTTGTACCCACATTTACTTTATATCTGTAAACTGCCCATATGTGAATTAGTGCAGCAATCAACATGCCTATGGAGTCATCCAAAATGAAATACGCAGGAATATGGGTTATTTGGGGGCGGAAGAAAAGAAGAATTAAATGAGGTAAGTTGATTTACCATATATAACAAGGTAGTTTAAGGTTACTTGATTTGAAGGGGTACTTTAAAGCTCTGCAGCAAAGATTCATATACTTAACTTAAGCAGAAGGTTATAAAGCAAAGTGGAAATAAATGATGAAAAAGGTGGAGTCTGAGGCAGACTCGGATTTTGGATGCAAGTCTTTAAGGATAATAGTAACAGCCATCAGAATATTATATTCATAAAGTAGGAAAACATTGTAAGAACTAAAACAGTACAGGAATGGAGACAGAAGATTTTATCAGTAAGGATATCTGCATGTATCAGTATAGAAAATAGGTTAGAGAGGACTGGAATTTTATAGGAAAGAAAGCAAGTTGCTGGGAACATATAGCTTGAGAATGAAGGGTAATAGAGTGGTATGAGTTTAAGCAGGAGTTTGGACTACAGGTTAGAGTTTGCCTTTCCTGTCAGGGACTGATAACATGAGTATATGCAAAGAGAAAGAGATATGGGATGTTGCATGAAAAAACAGCTTTTGTAGTGTTTGTAGTTGGGTACAGAACAAAAGATGCTGTTAAAAAAATAATTAGTAGGTCATATAAAATAATGCATGATAACTATAATAATCATTCAGAGCACATTAGAAAAATTGGAAAAAAAAAGACTATTAAGCAATTTACAAAAGAACAATGAGAAGAAATCGCTAGGGCTCCTAAGTTCATAGATTGCTACTAGGTTAATGACCTGGGGGAGGGGGTCTTTTTAAGCCTAGCCAAGTTTTCCTGAAAGAATAATGATGTCTTTTATCCAACTAGAACACTGCTTGCTAGGCATTTATAAACTACTTCTGGTAGGGACATAGGTGCCAGGCCGGGTGTAAATTGCCTGTTCCACATTCACTGGTCTAGGTTGTGCTTAAACTGGGTAATAGACAAACTCAGTTTCACATGGATGGGAAGCCTGCTCATATATCTGTGTCTCCAGCATGTTTTGTTTAAGTCATAGACACATTTCAGGTCCCTATACCTTGTATTTCTGGTACTCTTTGACTTTCAGATATGTAGGAGATTCATAGGTATGCGGTTTGCGGTATGCCTTGTAAGCCAGGCATAGATCACCATTTAGCAGTCTGTAGGAGACTGAGTAGAGGGGAAAGGGCTTTAAGATGCTTTGCATAAGGCAGGTTGGTTACACCTTGTATTCTTTTTGTAAGAAACCTCTGGAGTCACTCTAGTTGCTGCATATGCCCTGATGTTCATCGTGTTACCCTGCTGTAGTCATCACACTTGGGGTTATCTTGCCGTCAGGCGGTCCCGCAGTCAGCCTGAGTTCCAAAGTCTTGGTCCGGTGTCAGTTGCTGTCGCTTCTTCCCTGACGTCAGTGCGGCAGGGGTATATAAGTGGCATCCGACATCATTTTCTTCAGTCTTTCTTGCCGCGCTTTGCCTGAAGCAGAAGCAGTTCGCAAGTGTCGGTCGGCCGACACCTGAGATTTTCGAATCGAATTTCAGTCCGAAGTCTTCATAAAGCTAAGTACCCCATTGGGGAACCTTTTCTTGCCTCAGTCCAATGTCAGAAAAGTTAACAATTGCATTTCTTGTGGGAAGCAAATACCTCATAAGGACTTCCACTCTTATTGCATTCCTTGCCTAGGCCCAGGCCACGACGTCACTAGTTGTCGGTTTTGTGCTAGGTTCAATAAATGAACTATTAAGCATCATTTTGATTGCACTCGACACTACTTCGGTAGACGATTTAATTATACCATGCCGTTGGAGCTTCCGATGACCGGCATGCATAAAAAACGCAAAGATAAGGACAGGCAGCCTAGACCTAAGCACGACTCCGAGGCCTCTGCTGGGCCTGTCGCCGGTTCCCCGGTTTTCAGCGAGGTGCCTACGCAGCCCCTGATGACCGCAGAATTGGAGCCCCAGACAGCTTCGGGCTCTCAGTCGGAGCTTACTAGGCTGACACAGCCTGCTCTATTAGACCCTACCGACGTCTCAACACAAGTAGAACCCGGTGCTGCAGAAACACCTTCGGCTTCTGAAGGTTTCTTCAGACCGACTACACTCACCATTAAATCTTATGCCCAACTTAAAACTCCTTTAAAACCTAAAAAGTCGATGCATCAGTCTCCAGTTCAAGGTCCTATGCCTAAGAAACAGATGCTTAAGATGGCTGAAGACTTGATTACCCTAATCAGGGAATCCCAACCTCCTCCAGACAAAGGGCCTAGACAAGAGGAGGATTATGCCTCCTCTGACCAGGTTTCCATTTCCTCAGATTCCTCTGAGGAATAGGATTACTCTTTCCCTCCTTATGAAGATTCTGATGCTGAAGACTCCATCCCCTCAGCATCCCCCCCGAAGACTATTCCTTTGGGGAAACTTTGCATACCATGAGGGAACATTTCCATTGGGAAGGCCAGGACTACTCCGACTCAAAGAAAAGGCTCCGAGAGTTCCTTTTACTTCCCCAGCACAGACCACTTGCCATTCCTCTAGTTTTGGACATTGTGGATGATGTTTATTTAGAATCCAGTCTAAATCCAGATTCTCTACCTCCTGCTCCAGCCAAACCAGACAGATACTATAGAGTACCTGACTCAAATTCCTTGACAAAAGCCCTGTTGCTGATCCAGAAACAATCTCCCAGGGTCCTAAAGGGGCTAAGGCTTCTATGACTAAAAGCCCTGTGTACCCTCTGAAAGGGACTCTAGAGCACTAGATAGGTGGGGAAAGAAGGTATACACCTCAGCTACCCTAGCCATGAGAGCATTAAATTGTCAGTTCCACATGCTGAAATATCAGCAATTCCTAATGTCTCAATTAAAGCAAAAGATGAGCACGCATTCTCAACAACCTGAATTCAAGGAAATGCAGGATCTGCTGCATGCAGCTGAGCAGGTGGGCAAACATACTTTACAATGTGGCTTTCATTCACTGGAAGCTTCCTGTAGAGCCGCTGTCACTGGGTCTGTCATACGTAGGCATGCATGGTTAAAAGAACAAGCCCTGCCTGACCATGTTAAAGCAAAATTATTGGATGCACCTTTACAGCAGGATGTTTTATTTGGTGTCAAAGCAGAGGAAGTTTTGAAGAAAATGGAGGATAAAGCAAAGTCTATGCAGACGGTCAAGGATTTTTCACAGATGCGGCCACTACGTTTCAGCAGAAATTGGCCAACATAAAACTGGTCCTTTCCAGCTTCTGACAGACCACAGAGGGGCAAGTACAGATGCCCAAGGGGCATAGGCCAGACACAAGGCTCTTACAAACCTCGCCAATGGGGTGCCGCAACCCACAAAGGAGGAGAAGACAGACCCCAAACTACTAGAAGACGAACACAATGACTTAACCCTCAAACTGCCAAGCAAAACTCTCTTGGCAGCTCCCTTGGGAGGAAAATTAGCACTTTTTGCAAACAACTGGCATATCATCACAAAAGACAAATGGGTCCTGGACATTGTCTCACAAGGATACAGATTCCATTTTCACACCTTGCCAAGGATAAAAGGAATGCCAAACCTGCCACAAAATCAATGGGCAGAGGCACAAAAACAAATTACAGCTCTCATGGACATGAGAGCCATTCAACAGGTACCTATACAGGAGCAAGGGCAAGGGTTTTACTCAAGGCTCTTTCTAGTCCCCAGAAAGGACAAAACATGGAGACCCATTTTGGACCTTTCAATTCTAAACACCTTCTTGCAAGTACCCAAGTTCAAGATGCTAACACTACAGCAGCTTCTTCCCATGTTGGGCAAGAAGGCTTGGCTAGTAATGTTGGACCTCAAGGAGGCATACCTGCATGTCCTTATCAGACAAAATTGCAGAAGATACCTCCGTTTCATTGCAGGTTCAACCCATTACCAATTCTCTGCACTGCCCTTTGGCTTATCTACTGCGCCCAGGATCTTCACAAAATGCCTGGCACCAGTAATTGCATACTGCAGACAAAGAGGAATTCAAATATACCCATACCTGGACGACTGTCTTATTCAAGCAGAAAGCAAGGACATTCTTTTACAACAGCTGGAGTTTGTCAGACACCTTTTAAGTTGCCTAAGGTACACAGTAAACGAAAAGAAATCAAAACTAGTGCCCTCACAAAACATAATATTCCTGGGTGCCAGCTTGAATACAACGGCCCAAATGGCTTACCTCACGCCAGACAAGCAACAACAACTGACTCAATACTTCAAAATAATGGCAACAAAGACCCAGCTCCCTGCAAGAAAAATTCTGCAGGCCTTGGGATTCATGGCATCTTGCATTCTACTAATACCATTTGCAAAACTGCATATGAGGAAATTACAATGGTACCTATAAAGCGTATGGACTCAACACAGCCACAGCTTAGAAACAATGATACCACTCATTCCCTGCCTTCAACAGGAGTTTCTGTGGTGGGCACAGGCATGTCACATCAACAATGGTCAGCCTTTTACCTTACCCACAGCCAGGCAAACTATAACAACAGATGCATCGGACTATACCTGGGGAGCACACATGACAGGACAGTGCATTCAAGGCAAATGGACTGCAGATCAAAGGCATCTGCACATCAATCAAAAAGAAATGATAGCTGTACAGAATGCCCTAACAGCTTTCAAGGACCTCTTACACCCAGGACAACTTATAATAAAGACAGACAATTCCACAGTAATGTGGTACATAAACAGGCAAGGGGGTACACACTCCTACCCTCTGTGCAGACAAGCAATGACCTTGTGGAACACAGCACTGACTTACCAAGTTCAATTACAAACACAATTCCTGCCAGGAAAGAAAAACACATTGGCAGACGACCTAAGCAGAAACATCATGGATCCCCACGAGTGGAAACTGGATCCACAAGTATTTACAATGATAACTCAAAAATGGGGACGCCCAGACATTGCTCTGTTTGCCAACCCCCACAACTACCAACTTCAAAAATTTTGCACAGGGACATTCCACCCGCAAGCTTGGAAAGTGGACGCCCTCTCATTCAGTTGGAAAACATTGACAGTGTATGCCTTTCTCCACTGCCTCTAATAGCAAAGGTGCTGCTGAAAGTTATATTAGAGAGGCCACAAATTATACTCTCTGCTCCAGACTGGCCACGTCAGCACTGGTACCCAATACTAAGGAACATGGCCCACGGCCCACCATGGATTTTACCACAAATTCCTCACCTGCTCACCCAGCAAGATAGTCAGATTCTACACAGCCAGCTCAAGACTTTAAACCTGGCTGCATGGCAAATCACCTAAATAACCAGCCAACAACTCTATCTAAAGCTGTTATGGATGTCATTCTGGAGGCCAGGAGGCCCAGCACCAGGAAAGCCTATTCAGACAAATGGAAAAGATTTTGCGCCTGGAACCAGGCTAAAGGCCAAAATCCCCTTGAGCCAGACATCCCTCAGATTCTACAATATTTAACTGAGATGCTGCACAAAGGACTTTCTTTTTCATCTATTAAGATCCACGCCTCAGTGATTTCAGCTCATTACAACACGGATCCTCCTTTATTTTCGCATCCACTCTTAAGACAGTACCTCAGAGGGGCCAAGAACATAAGACCGCCCAGGAGAGCACCAACACCAACTTGGGATCTCAACTTTGTTCTGGAAAAGCTTACACTGCCGCCTTTTGAACCAGCTTTCTCAGCTGACTTAAAGTTTCTATCATGGAAAACTGTCCTGCTGCTTGCAATAACTTCAGCCAGAAGAGTCTCAGAGCTACAGGCACTAATGGCAGTGGAGCCTTTCCTCATTTTTCATCAAGACAGAGTTTCTCTATGAAATAACCCCTCCTTTATGCCAAAGGTGGTATCCAGTGTGGCCCTAAACCAAACCATTCATTTACCCACCTTCTTCCCAAACCCCCAGAACAAAGGAGAAAGACTCCTGCACTCCTTGGACATTCACAGGCAGCTACGTTACTACTTAGATAAAACTAAGGCTTTCAGAAAGTCTTATCAGCTCTTTGTATCCTATGCTACAGCATCACTAGGAAAAGCTATCTCAAAACAGACCATTTCAAAATGGATAGGACATTGTATATGTTTCTGCTACACTCATCATGGAAAACTGGTTCCTGCCACCATCGGGTCCCACTCCACCAGGGTTGCAGCTACATTTACAGCCTTTCTCGGGGGGGGGGGTACTAACCAAGGATATTCTGAAAGCTGCAACTTGGAGTTCAGTGCACACCTTCACCAGACACTATCACTTACCTCTATACTCTAAGACTAGAGCTGGCTTTGCCACTGCAGTTTTGCAGGGCCTACTAGCTTCTTCAAACCCTGTTTGACTCCACCACCAATCCTTAGCTTTGGGATTCAACCCAAGTGTGATGACTGCAGCAGGGTAACACGATGAACATAGTACAGTTTTGTACCTACCATAAATGTAGATGTTCGAGTGTTCACCCTGCTGCAGTCCAGGTTACCCTCTCTCCATCCCCTCTTACCTAGCTGTACCTTTCTATATCTTTCTATCTAATACAACCTTTGTGGTGTATTTGCTTATAGCTGTAGGCATGTTTTGTATGTTCTTTACATGTTTTATTGGCAATATGTAGTGACCTCCTACTGGGGGGCACCTGACATCTGGGGCAAGAAAAACTGAAGAAAATGGCATTGGATGCCACTTATATACGCCTGGCGCACTGACGTCAGGGAAGACGCGACAGCAACTGATGCCAGACCAAGACTTTGTAACTCAGGCCGACTGTGGGACCGCCTGACAGCAGGATAACCCCAAGTGTGATGACTGCAGCAAGGTGAACACTTGAACATCTACATTTATGGTAGGTACAAAACTGTACTTTGAGGTACATACCGTAGGCAATATTGTACTGTATGATTGGTCTTATAAGAGTGAAGTACATGACCTCTTTTGACCTAGATGCCATGCCCTTTCTTATAAACTGCACAACACAGAAGGATTTCCTCACTGCTGTGGCCACATGGTGGCCAAAAGTAAGCTGCTGTCCATTTGCATGCCCAGATCCCTGACCACTAGGTTTAATGTTAGGGGTGTATTATCAATATGGTAATTAACTGGGATGGTAGACTTCCCAAAGGGTTCAATTATGCATTTCTTAACACTGAGTTTAAGAGTGTGGCTTTGGCACCATTTGCTAGTCAGAGATGGAGCTTCTTGAAGAGTACTGGTGTCTGCGGGGGAGTCAATGATATCCCCCGGTTTGCAGTCATAGGAAGTTCATAGGATCATAGGAGGGTTACTAGGCTATTGGCCCTGAGGCCCTTATAAGCCTAGCCAAGAGTTTCGACAAGCCAGCACCCAGAGCCGCTGTCCAGCAGGGACACAGGTGGAATCCCAGGAGTGTATTTTCTGTTTCCCATCCAGTTATCCAGGTTGCACTTAAAAAGGGATAATGAGGTACTCTGCTTGACATGGAGAGGGAGTCTATTCCATAGATGGGGGAGTCTCTGGGACACAAATCTGTCCTGCCAACAAGTCCTATTGATATCACAGACCAGGTTGAGGTCACGCGTACGGGTTGCTCGAGTCGAGCTTGACTTGCGGATATGCAGCAGTCCCATCAAGGCTGGTTCTGAGATTGCTTTGTATGCCAGACAGAGGTCAGCTCTGAGGAGTGTATGAAACTGAGTAGAGGGACAGGGCCTTTAACCTATCTGTGTAGGGAAGGTGTTTGAGGCCCTGGATTCTCCTGGTGAGGAACCTCTGTGGTCTCTCCATCTGCTGCATGTGCTTTGCGAGGTACATGCCAAAGGGTGCGTTGTACTCAATAATTGGCCTTACAAGGGAAGAATACAGCGATCGTATGACTTTTGTCCCTGGATGAGATACCCTTACTTATTAGGTGGGCCATGTAGAAAGCTTTCCGTACAACGGAAGCAACATGGTGGTGAAAAGTCAGGTTGCTATCAACCTGGGAGCTCAAATCCCTCACTACTGATTGTGAACTTGGGACGTTGTTATTAATGGGTTATGTGGGGATGTTACACTCCTCAAAGGGGATGATGATACATTTTTTTGGCATTCAGCTTGAGGCCATGTTTCTGGCACCAGTCATTTGTTTGGGTGAGACACTCTTGGTGGACGTCCACATCACTTGGGGAATTGAAGACTGCGCCCAGCTTGCAGTCATCTGCAAACTTGATCAGCCATAGCCCACTGGTTTTGGCCTGCACCTCAGAGAAGCATATCCCAAGTAACTAACAGGGGCCCCAAGACCCAACTGTGGGGCACATTGCTCGTTACAGGTCTACTGCTTGAGGTAGCTTCCCCTATCTTGAATCGGCAGGTTCTATCAGTAAGCCATTTTGCTACCCATCTGGCAACATATGGATTGATGCCTAGTTGAGAGAGTTTGTCTACTATGACCGAGAGAGGAATAGTGTTGAAAGCCTTCGTCAGGTTAAGGTAGATGGTGTGCACCATCTTCCCCTCGTCCATGACTTTGGTGACTGTCTCAAAGAAGTCGACCAGATTTAACAGACATGACCTCCACTTGAAAAAGCCAAACTCTGTGAGGTTGCCAATGTCCCTGTTAATGAGGTCCATGATAATCTGTTCCATGGCCTTGCATATCAGGCTAGTTAGGATGATGGCTCTATAATTTCCTGGATTGGTGGACGCTCCACCTTTGTGTAAAGGGATGACGGCGGCTGTCCTCCACTCAGCTGGGACAAAGCCGATACTCAGGCTTTGGTTGAATAGGGTGCCTAATGGTGCTGCAAGTTCATGCCTGAGTTCACGTAGGATGCAGCCTGGGATGTTATCGGGTCCCATGGAGGCTGTATTTTTTGCCTTTGAGATGGCAGTGATGACCTGTTCCCTAGAGATAAGGGGTGGTGGGGCAGTTACTGGGGATGTCCTGATTTACTGATGGGGGGGAACAGAGGGGAGAAGTTTTCACTGAATCTGTCAGCCAGTAGATGGGCTATATCTACAGCATTTGTGTATGTGGTGTCCTTGACCACCAGTTCTGAACAGATCTGGGTGCTTCCTTTGAGACTGCGGACATATGTGAAGGCCTTATGATGGTCTCTAGTAGATGTGGCCAATTTGGACTTGAAGTTGGCTTTAGAGGATTTCACTAGTGCTCTTATTTGCTTGCTCAGGCTAAGGAGAGATTGCTTCCAATTGGGCACCTGCTCCTTCTTGGTCCTGGACAGCAATTTTTTCCCTTTGTTATATAGCTTATTTATTGCAGATGTCCACCAGACAGGTTTACTCTTCTTTGCGGAGGATGATTTTGTCCTGTCAGGTATTCCTGATTCCATACATCTTTAAAATGCTTGTGTAGTACTTTGGTGTAGATTTTAGACATTGGTGACAGTTCATGCAGTGGGGAGGGGGCTGTGAACCTGTTTATACCATCCTTTAGGAGGTTGTAATCAGCTTTGAAGAAGTTTTTTTGTTTGACCCTAGCTAGAGGGGGTCAGGGGAGATGGTGATTTTGAAAGTGACCGCTTTATGGTCGGATCTTACCAGGAAGGATGATATCATAGGGGTGCTGCAGTGGTTACTCATGTTGGTTACTACCAAGTCCAAGATATTATCACCTCTTGTGGGGATATCAACTAGCTTTTCCAAGGCATTTGCATTGATAAAATCAAGGCCATCTTGAACTTAGCCATAAACCTTCATCATTTACTTCCATTTCAGAGAAGTAGATGATAAAAAGGAGCGAGCCTAGTACTAAGCCTTGGTTTACTCTGCCAGTGACTGGCCTCTTGGTGGAGGTGGCCTCAACTGTTTTGGTCCTATTAGTGAGTCTTTTGGCTATCCAGCAGGCGATAAAAGGCTTTATACCTAAACTAATGCACTTGTTTGTAATGCCTGAGTGGGGTATTCTATCAGAAGCCTTGGCTAGGTCGAAATAATCTGTGTACACCGTTTTACCTTCATCCAGTGCTTTAGTGACCGTCTGAAAAAACTCCACCAAATTTAATAGACATGACCTTCATTTAACAAAGCCGAACTGTGATGGATCCAGCATTTGCAGGTTACCTATGTCCTCATTTGTCATGTCCATGTTGATTCTTTCCGTGGACTCACACATGAAGTTGTAAAGACTTGTGGGCCTGTAGTTACCCTGATCAGTGGTTGGACCTCCTTTGTGCAGGGGAATGACTAGCCGTCTTCCATTCCTTGGGCACAAAAATCTAACTGAAGGCGCCAGTTTGTTTCATGGTATTTATTAAATATTCCGAGATGTTTTCAGGACTCATTGTTTCAGTGCTTTTGGCCTTGGAAAGTGCATTAATGACCTGCTCCTTGGTAATGGTTGGGGGGATTGTGGTATGTGGTATTTCCTTTGGGCTATCGGGGGGGGAGTGAGGTGAGAAATTTGAGCTGAATCTATCAGCCAAAAGGTTGGCAATAGCCTCAGGAGTTCAGTGTGGGTGATGCCATTTACAATGAGTTCTGCACATTATTGTGCATTTCCCCTGAGGTGGCAGACATATCTGTAGAAAACTTTGTGGTTTTCCTTTGCCTGAGAAACTATTTTTTCTTCAAATTTAGCCTTTGAAGTATTAAAATAATTCTCTTAGCTACCTGTTTTGATTGGTTAGGAAGCTTTTAGTATGTATGTTTTTGTTCCTCCTATGCTTGTCCAATTTTTTTTTTCCTTTGTTGCAGAACCGATTGATATTGTGATTCCACCAGGGTGGCTTGTCTTTTGAGTTTGTCTTATTCTTAAGGCGAGTGGACACAGCGCACTCTATATAGCTATCGGTTTGACACTACAGATTTTTTTTTAACTATATCAGCATATGTTATGTTGTTTATTGGGTTTGGGGATGCTTGGAATTTAGCCAAGAAGTTGCTTAGTAGAAAGAGGTTAGCTATGGAATAGTTCCTAAAGGTTTTTGGTTTTGCTGGATCCCTGGTTTTATTTTAAGTGAGACTGCATTATCATCAGATCTGACGAGAGAAGACATTACATTGGGTGAGGAACATTGGCCTCCCCATGTTCATGAGTACAAGGTTAAGGATGTTTCTACCTTTGGTAGGATAGTGGACCAACTGTTTCGGAAGTATGCAACAAAGTCCAAACAGTTTAGGGTTTCTGCATGGAGATGTTTTTATAGGTATTTTTATATGCCAAGTAAACTTCAATGGATTTTTCCTTAGGTAGATAGCCAGTGTTGGAGATGTGATGAGAAAGGGAGAGAGACAGGTAACTGTGAACGTGTTTTGGGAATGTAATAACCTTGACATATTTAAATTTCCAACAGATTCTTATGTGTTGGGATATAGGATCAGAATTACTTGGGTATAACAATGCTTTACTAAGTTTAAATCTGTTGGCTTCTAAAAAAGCAATTACTGGAAAATAGAAATAAAATTCAATACCAAATGTAATGGAAGTTTTGAATGCTGTAATGGACGATCTGAAGGTGGAATCTTTAGAAAAGGGAAGGAGTGAATTTTGTCAAAATAAATGCAATTTGTTGGAGCAATACTTGCAGAGTAGTAGTCTGGAAAAGGAATGTGGTTTAGGGAAAGGCAAGAACACTGAGCAATTTATATAATATTGGAGTGAATGAAAATTATTTAAAAAATGTATACTGCATATCAGTAATAAGGGAAACTAAAGGTGTACATTTCCTTTGTCTCAAGTATTATAAAAAGAACAATGATTTACTTAAACTGAATATTTTTCTCATTTTTAGTTAAGAAAAATGTATCACCAATGTGCAGTCGTTCTGGTGCAGCCAGCAGTCTTTCACTTCGCAGAGCAATGGATTTCGGGGAGAACATCCACAATGCAAAGGAAGAAAGTCCCTGTTCCTCAGAAGGTAAGTTACTTGAGGTGGTAACACAGTGGGATGAGTGAATGCAGTTGGTTAGAGTGAGCAATTTAAGACTAGATTCTACCTGTTTTAGTTTGCTTTACAGTGGAGACTTTGGAAGAATAGTTTCAAAGTAAAAAAAAAAAAAACTTGTATCATTTAAGCTATTCACATAATTATTGTACTTCATGAATATGAGCCAGTATTTCATAGTAATCAATATAAAACTCCAAGCATATCCAAGTAGTGGATGTATACAAGTCAAAGTAAGAACAATGAATACATAAAATGCCTAACATTGTATATATCTCTGACACAAGCAAGTAATTCAATAATACAAGGATAGCTATGAATTTATAGGTAAGTATATAAGAACGAAGGAAGGAGTATACCTTCTGAGATTGGGCAGTTATGTGGTAGTTGGATAAATAAAGCATCTAATTGTATAGCAGCAGAATGTCTGATTAAAACAAGCAGGTGGTCATGTATCAGGTACATTTTTAAGCTCTGTAGATGACTGTTATGAAAGGAATGACATGGTTTTAATGTACCAAGGAGGCATAAATCAACTGTACATGTAGACTTAATTAATTAGAATTACACCTGAATGATACATGTATGTCATATGTTGGTGGTGGTATAGTATACTTACAAATCTTGTATGTAGAGATCTGTCCTTGGTAACGGCAGGACGAAGGCCAGGAAGATATTAGGATTGCTTAGCATGTAAAACTTTCCCAGGCTTGTAAGTCATCAAGATTGAAGCCTTCAGCTTTGACTTCACACAACTCCAAACTTCATGAGAACTCCTCTGCAGCTGCAACTTTCCTTTCCAGTTTCGCTGTCTGTTTCTGAAACAATGGCAGATGTTTAAATGGTTATAATAAACCTTGTTGAGTCAAAATCTCCAGTGGTACAATTCATTCTCAAAGATTAAGGAACTTAACACAAATTTTGTTTGTCAAATGGAGTCCTACACTAGTTTCACAAAGATATTCTCCTACTTGATTTTCCTGCAACAGATGTATAGAAGCCCTAGTGAAGGCAAAGGGCTGACTGTCTGATTCCCTTTCTCATCTGGCTGTCTGAGGGATAAGGCAGTTCAGTTATTTTTTCCCGCTTTAGTATCAGTTTTCTAAGCTGTCTTCACTGCACCTATTTTAAGGTTGCTGACTTCAACTCTTAGCACATTTGTACTGGTATGAATGCCACAGCCAGTTTTGGCATGTGGACCTGCATTGCCTTTGTCAACATTATATGCCTTGGCATTGATGGTTCTGCCATTCTGTCTTACATCAGTGTTGATGGATTTCAACAACATTACTAAAGCTGGGGATTCAGTGCTGGACTGAAACACCACCTTTGGTGTTGATAATGTTGTGCATAATCCCATAGCTGTCATGTTGGGATTCTCAACATCAGTCAAATGCTGGTTTCCATCTCACTACTGAACCTGCAAACAGGATGCAATCAGTCTACTGATGGTCAGTTCTTCGACTGTTGGTAGAGTGAAGAAATTGTGCAGAAACACTTTTCAGCAGTAGTGGACATTTTTATTTCCTCCACTGTTATGTGACCTTGGAATAGGTATGTATAAGTTCAGGGGTGTGGAAAGCTTCCCATTGATTGTGAAAAGGTGATATCCTTCCTTATCAGTGTGGCAGTATTCTGTATAAATGGGATATCCTACCAAGGACAGCCAAACATCAGACCAGCATTTCAAAGCCTTAGCTCCTTTCAGGTGCAGTACTTCAGATGTTATGTCCTATGTCTAAGGAGTAGAATACATGAGTGACGTACAAGCTCCCAACCCTCTGAACCTTTGTCACTAGACCGAATGCTACTTTTTGAATTTGGTTTGTAAATCTTTCTTTGCTTCGCTACCGCTACCAAGCCTTCAACAGATAAATGCTGCATCAGGGATCTCTTCCTTCCTTTTTTTACATGTCATCTGGAAAGAGAAAATGAGTGTGGGAAGCAGATTCCTCATAAGGATATACACAAGAGTACTTTTTTTTAAACAAGAAACATCTTTAGCAAATTATCGCATATGGCACAGGCAAGCATCCATGTATATAAATGAAAACAAACCATATTGCCATAATTGTAGTTGCAAACATTATACATCACTTACAGTCTATCCAGTCATTCAGTCAAACATTATATAGTTCATTAAAATCCTGTCTTCTTTTAAACCTCTTCCTCCCCTGCGTGTATTGTTCCCATAATACCCATTTTGCTAAATAATTTGCACCTACACTTTTCTAAAGATCCCAGTTCCAGTTGTTTTATTTCTGTTACTATATTCACTACTTCTAGTAAAGTTGGTTTAGATTTTGATTTCTGTTTTCTAGTAATTGCTTTTTTGGTAGCCACCATAATTAGAGCTGTCTGCAGGGAATCTTTAAATTCTTCCAACTCATAACAATCCCAGAAAATGTTCCCAATTACCTTTTCTTCCCCATCACACCTCCAACATTTGCTGTATACCCGAGGAAAAAAAATATTTGGAGTCTACTTGAGGTATAAAAATACCTATGTGTAAGCACTTATAAACAAAGATCCTAAATCTTCTAGACTTTGTTGCATATTTGGGGAGATATACATATATCCCCCATTGTTTCTTTGTGAATTGCTTATCTAATCTCTCTTCCCAATCCTTTTTGACATCCTCTGATTGATTCTTATAGTTATCAAGTAATACTGCTCTACTGTTTATTCCTTTTTTAACAGCAGCTTCTGTTCTAGATTCTACTAAAAACTACCAGTGCTGGTCTTTTGCTTAGTATCCCCTTATTTCTTTCTGTTTGCCTATACTTTATCAATCCTTGATAGGGAAGGCATTCTGTTTCCTGCAGTCCAAATAAATTCTTGGCCTCATCCCAGTCTATTACCTTTTCCTCTCTAATTGTTTGCTCCCAATATCTTGGTTCTTTTACCAGTTTTCTCCAATAAATTCCTGCCCCCACTTGCCTACTGTCTCTGTATCCCTAATTGCACTCATTCCTGTCATCAGAATCCGTTTTCTCCATTCACGTGTTGGCTTAGTGTTTAGAATACTTTGTTCTACTTTATGAATATAATATTCTGCATGGTTATTGTTATTTTCCTTAAGGATCTGCATTCAAAATCCCATTCTCTCCTTGTTTCTTGAGCGTTCCCTCTGTTTCATCATTATTCCTTCTCACTTTGAATTATAGGTTTCTACTTGTACTGTGTATATGAGCCTTAACTCACAAATACCTCTTCAAATCTGGTAATCCCAAGCCACATTGTTCAGTTGGAAGAATCAGCTTATCCCAGTTCACTCTTATCATCTTCCCCTCCCAGATAAAATCTTTCATCTCTTTATTAATTGCTATCCACAGCTTCTCCTGTGGTTGATAAAAATATGCCTGCCTTATGTATAAAACTAAAGGGACTAAAAACATTTTAGCTGACTGCATCTTACTTGTTAATATCTTACTATGCACATCCATATACCAGTTGCTCAGTTTTTGCATTATATTTTTAGTCTGTTCCCACATATCCTTAGCTGCCACAACAGAATCCTTTTTAATCCATACTCCTAAGTACATTATTTTATTATGTCCCCATAAATATAGATATTGCTGAACCATTTCATGTGTGGGTACATCATTTGCAGCTATTACCTTTGTTTTAGCTTCATTAATTTTGTATTCCGAAAAGATTTGAAACTGCCTCAAAATGTTCCACAACATTGAAATGTCGTTTTCTGTTTTTATTAGGTATAAAATGTCATCTGCAAACAGAACCGGCTTTCCTTGACTACCATACCAATTATATCTTTGCGTTTCTGAATCTCTTATTTTCTTTGCCAATGTTTCTAAATATAGTGTAAATAATTTTCGCTTCAGATCCCTTGTATATCCTTCTAATCACCTGTCACCCCTGGGGTTCCGGATATTGGCTAAGGCTCTTGCCACCCCCATAGTGCCTTTTTTAGGCAAGGCTCAAATTCTAAACCTACCACCCTAGAAAACAAAAATGGGAAGAAACTAAGGGTAATGCTGCTCAATGCCAGAAGTCTAAATCTCAAAATGCACGCACTCGAGGCCCTTCTCAGTATGGAGAACATCAATGTCTGTGCTGTGACTGAAACCTGGTTCAAGGCTCCTGAGAGCACCCCGGCACTATCAGGTTTTACCTCATATCATGCGTTTTGGCCTCAAAACCCGGACCACACCACAAAAGGAGGGGGTGTATCCATATTCATCAAGGATACCCACACCTCCAGGTTGGTGGCAACACACGAAGCATCGGAAACCATCCAGGTGCAATTAACCATAGGCATAACTGCTCTACAATTTGAAGCATGCTACAGGCCACCCTCTCAAACTCAGGAACCCCACACAGCCTTCCTGAAGACACTGGAGGGTATAAATGTATCTCCAAACACCATTATATTGGGTGACTTCAACTACCCTAATATAGACTGGGAGCATTACTCAAGCCCAAACTTTCTAGCCCAAAGGTTCCTGGAGTTCATAAATTCAAATGCCATGGAACAACTAGTCACCGTTCCCACAAGAGGGGAAAATATACTAGATCTCATCATCACAAACATGGGGACAAAATGCTCCACACTGGAAGTATATCCCTCATTGGTGAGATCAGATCATAAACTAATCTCACTGGATATCCACATCCCGTCCCCACGCCAAACAAAAAAGACCACAGTGAAGAACTTCTCTAAAGCAAACTTCACACTACTCAAGACTGGTGTGGTATCCTTCAAGGCCCCCGAGCCAGTGGAAACCACAACCCAAGCTGCGGAAGCCCTTACAAATGCCTTCTACGAACACCTCCAGGACTGCATGGATCAGGCAATCCCTAATAAAACCAAGACTCTTTCCACCAAGAGCAAACGTCCAGTCTGGTGGACCCCAGCCATAAACAAACTTTACAATAAGAGGAGAAAGCTGTTACATGATAGAGCAAAATCCATAAAAGAGAAGACACCTTTGATCATTATTAGTAAAAAAATATGGGCACTCATAAAATCATCCAAGGCCAACTTTGAGAGAAAAATTACCATAGATTCAAAAGACAATCATAAGGCCTTCTTCAGCTATGTTAGAAACCTGGGTGGAAACTCCCAGATATGCTCAGAATTAGTCCAAAATGATACAAAAATCACTGAACCCACAGACATGGCCAACATACTGGCAGACAGGTTCAGTACAAACTTCACCCCCCTCTCCCCCCCCCCAAAAGGAGAGATAACTATCCCAGCGGAGTGCAGCCTCCCAGGCATTTCCAATGCGCAGGTGAAAGCTGCTCTCTCTAAAGCTAAAAACACAGCATCAATGGGACCGGATTGTGTCCCCGGCTGTGTGCTACACGAACTCAATGAGGAACTAAACCCGCACATAAGGCAGCTGTTTAATCTTAGCCTTACCACAGGATACGTGCCCAAGGAGTGGCGTACGGCAACTGTGGTCCCACTCCACAAAGGCGGTGCCTCTACGGACCCTGGTAATTACCGCCCCATAAGCTTAACAAGCCTGGTCTGCAAAGCTATGGAGAGGATCATAATGGAACTCATAAACAAAGACACAGGGGACTTGCAGACATTGGACCCGACCCAGTTTGGCTTTGTCAAGGGCAGATCATGCCTTTTGAACATGGTCGACTTCGAAACAGTCACCAAGGCCATTGATGAGGGAAAGGCAGTCCATACAGCCTACCTTGACCTTGCAAAAGCTTTCGACACAATACCCCACTCGGGTGTTATAGAGAAACTTACCAGCTTAAATGTAAACCCATATGTCACAAGATGGGTTGCAAACTGGCTAAAGGACAGAACCCACAGGGTTAGAGTAGCTGGCGCCATGTCAGACTCCAAGCCGGTCACAAGTGGTGTCCCACAGGGCTCAGTCCTTGGCCCCCTGTTATTCGGCATCTACTTCTCAGAAGTACAGGCTAACATAGGAGGACTATGGCTGACAAAGTTTGCAGATGACTGCAAACTGGGAGCCATAGTGGAAAGTACATCGGACACAGATATCCTTCAGAGGGGTCTCACGGAAACTGATAGCTGGTGCCAGAGCCATGGCCTGAAGTTAAATGCCAAAAATGTATAGTCATACCCTTCGGGAAAAACAAGGTAACCCCAAGCTACCATATAGGTGGCAATCCACTAAGCACAGAAGAGGTTATCAGGGACCTGGGGACCCAGGTTGACAGTGGCCTTTCTTTTGACACTCACATTGCTAAAGTGGTTAGAAAAACCTTCTACATTGCCCACCTGATCATGAAGGGATTCACATCCAGATCAAGTGAGGTCATTGTTCCCCTGTACTCTTCACTTATCAGACCAATGATCAAGTACAATGCCCCATTAGGGATGTATCTCACCCGACACCTGCAGCAATTGGAGAGACCCGAAAGGTTCCTCAGCAAAAGGATAAAGGGACTCCAAAATCTGTGATATGCTGCCAGACTGAAGAAACTCCAGCTCTATTCAGTCGCATACCGTTTGCTCAGAGGTGACCTGTGCCTGACATACAAGGCCATGTCCAACCCGGAATTAATGGACATGCTCCACCTCAAAAAATCCAAATCTACCAGATCCACTAGAGCAAGCGACTTAAACTTTAGCACGGATATAAATAGGACATGCTGGAGGGATAGATTTGTCACCCAGAGACTCCCTATGTTGTGGAATAAAATCCCGGTCCATGTGAGGCAGAGCACCTCGCTGGCTCTGTCCAAGAGAAATCTTGACCGGTGGATGGGAGATCGTAGGTTTACCCCGGGAATCATCTCTGTGTCACTGCTGGACAGAGGCACAACAAACTAATGGGCACAGTATTTTTTAACATAAGGGGTGGCGTAAGCCACAAAACTCTGGGCTAGGCTTATAAATGCCTTAGGGAAGATAGCCTAGTATAAACCTATGAACCTATGAACCGTATAATGTTATCAATGAATGCAAATGTTTCCTTTGCCCAGCTCATAAACTCCCAGCTTACTCTTTTAAATGCTTTCTCTGCATCAACACCCATCAACAACAGTGGTATTTTCTTACATTCAGCTTCTCTTTGGATCATCAATGTTCTGTTAATGTTGTCAAATGTTTGCCTCCCCTCCACAAAACCACATTGATCCATGTCTATCAATTTTGTCATCACTTTTGCCAATCTTTTAGACATTATAGACATAAACACTTAATAATCACGGTTTAGGATTGAAGTAGGTCTGTATGAAGCTGGATTGGCTAGGTCTTTGTCCTCTATAGTTATTACAGCCACCACCGCTTTCTTCCAGGATGTTGGTGCTTTTACTTCTCTTAAAATACTGTTTAACATTCCAGATCTTTATCAGTTTTCCCTCCTAGCTTCCAAACTTCCACAGGAATACCATCTATTCTTTGGGACTTTTGTGTTGATTGGTTATACATCACTGTTTTTATCTCATCTCCTCCTATCCTAACTATTAGCAATTGAGTCTCATCTACCTCTAACCTTGGCATGTTACGAGAGTGCCTTTTTTTCTAGGTGCTGCCTATGACCATACTCTGTGAGATTTGTCAAGCATTTGCATCATAGACTCTATGGAGCCATCAGTCTTCCCTTTCTATATACTTAGAAAAACAGTGAATGAAGCTTCTCGCTCAGTGAGCCTTGGCTTCTGAATCAACCCACCGGGATGTTCAGCCACTGCTTGAGAAAAAAAATCTAAAAAGGCATGTACTGAATCGTCTGCTGTCCATCCTCTTCTGGATTTCTCCATTGGGTTGGATGAAGAACCCGAGAACCATCTGTTTCCAATGTTAGGTCCCTCTGTTGTGACCCAGCTGGAGGTTGGTATGGGGCTGCTTACTCACACGTTCGCTGAGGCTGTGCTTACGTCTGCTTTAGATGAGGAGGGGGAACTGCAGCTGATCTTTTTGGAGGGACATAGTGGGATTCCCCAGATTCTTGTTAAGGAGGAAGTCCCTGGTTCTCTTATTGAAGTAAGGTAGAGGCCTGAAAGTCCTAGGTTTGTTAGGGCTGATGTTCCTTTGAAAAAGAAACAGAAGACCAAACATGTGGCTCTTGTAGCTAAGGATCTATACCTGCTGCTTCCTCAGGCTTTCCTGGAGTCTCTGGGTTTGTAGGGTGTCTACCTTCACATTCCTATTCACCCTCTGTTCAGGAAATGTTCACAATTCTTTGTTTTCTCCTTAACATTATCAGTTCTCTGTTTTGCCTTTTGGTCTTTACTAAATGTCTGGTCTTGGTGGTAGCCTTCTGCAGACCTCAGGGAGTTAATATTTTCCCCTTATTTGGGTAACCCTCTAATTCAAGCTCCCTGTCATCACCTCCTGTTCGGGATATTGAAAATGCTTTGTTTCTGCTTTGCAGTGTGGGATTTATTCTAAGTCTCAAAAAAGTCTGTTCTTACCCCTTCTCAAGATCAAAATTTTCTGGGTTGCAAGACATAAATCTTGCCAATGATGGCTTTGCTTCCTCCTCCCAAGATCCTTTCCTTTGCTGTTTATTTTCGGTCTCTACTTCTTCTTCTGCAAGTTCTGCCTGCAAGAGAATTTTTTTGAGCTTAGGGGTTCATGGCATCCACCATTCATATGGTTCCTTTCATAAGATTCCACATGAGGAAGTTTCAGTGGTATCTCAGAACTATTTGGCTTCAGCATGTGTCATACACTGTTTCTTCTCGTACCTCTCCTGCCTTGCCTCAAACTCTAGTTCCTCTGGTGGATTCATCAGATTTATGTGAATCCCTGTTTGCCTTTCCTGGTTTCTCTCCCCACTCAGGAGTTGTACATGAATGCTTCCATTCGGGGCAGGGGAGCCTCTTCCAACAACGCCAGGGTCCAGGGACTTTGGATTCTTTGGATGATAGAGTTTTGATTCCTTTTAGACACCAATTTTCTGAGAACATACCTGAAATTTTACAGGAGGCCAAAAACCCACTACTAGAAAATCCTGACTAGCTAAATGGAAGAGATTTTGTATTTGGTATTGCAAATATGACCCGGACCCCCTCTATGTGGATATCCCCATGGTTCTTATTTGTTTTATCTGCTCAATTCTGGCTTGGCATACTCCTGTGTTACTTCGTTGGCAATTTCTGCTTGTCTGCCTTTGACGCCACATACTTGAGGGGTGGAATGTGGGAGACCAGAATTGAATACAGGGAACTTTATTATCAGATTTTTTTGGAAGCCAGTAGGTTCCCTGGATTAAATGATGGGTTATCCCTAGCCCCAGTTTTAAAACTTAGAGCGGCCAGATTATAGAACCATTGCAATGATGGGGATAGTGAGGTACATCAACACAGTATGCATATTTAAGTAAATTTTAAAACAAATACGAAAAACTTTTTTGATTTTTTTGTAAGAGCTGGTTTTGAATGAGACTGTGTATTTATTGGCCACTAGAGGAGGTACAAGTATTTTTTATGAATATAAGTGCTTAAATATCAGGGAGTTTTAAAACATTTTTATTGTTGAGATGTTGAATTTCAATAAAATCCTATTTAGTAAGTTATATTTATTAATGTACTATTTTAGATGCATTAAAAAGTTTTAGGAATTTACTGCATCTGTACTCATAATGATTTTTTAACTTGAAGGAGGGAAATTAATTTTGGGTAATGTGTTTGCTTTGTTATGTTAATATGTGGCATGTTATTACTGGTGAATTTAAAATCAGTGGGGTTACTTAAGGCTTGGGGAATGTATTTTGTTTGTACTTGAAGAAGTCAAGGACAAAAATGTATTATAAAAATGTAGCCTTTATTGCTGCAATACATTTGTTTTGTGCCCCAGACTGTTTACTGCTTTATTGGAGGTCCATCATGATGCTGAGGACTTGTTCTTGGCTTTTTTTGCACCTTTTCTCTCCTTTTTGTTGACAATTTCTCCCTTGTTTTTATCTTCACAAGAGCTGAACAATTCATGCATTGATCTAAAAGATTTTGTTCTATCAGGATAGTACCCTTCTGTGGACATTCAAGATGTGGAGTATCCTTTCTCTTTTATTTTTGGTTTCAGAAAAAAAAATTGGGGTTGGATAGTTTAGATTAAAGTAAACTTGGATACCACTTTAGGCATAAAAGAAGGGTTCATTCTCAAAGACAACTATCCCTGTGAAAAATGAGACAAGGTTGACTTACCATAAGAGTTTGTAACTCAAATACCCTTCTTGAAGTGGTCAGAGCAGTTAGTAAAACTGTTTTCTATGTTAAGATCCTCAAGTCAGCAAGGTTAGCTAGATCAAGTGGATCAAGTGTTAGCTTCTCTAACACAAAATTAAGATCCAAAGGAGGGGTCGCCGGTTTTCTTGGAGGCTTTTATGACCAATATAGCTAAGTTACTGCAGCAGTGATAATTGAGACATTTATTGTTATTCTAAGTTTACTTACACAAGCTGTTCCTTATCATGCAGTGTGTTATATGCCCTACTAATTACTCCTGTGATGGAATTCCTTTTGAAA